>NC_142649.1:29861742-30164772 GCF_055504915.1 Nelumbo nucifera
CTATCGAAGTCGTACATTGAGTTTTCTTCGTGAGTGAGGTCGGTCTCTCGACCAACATTCGGCCGTAGAGTTCGCTCGTGGAACCATCGCTGTTCGAGCAACTCACGCTGCGCCAGTTGTGGGGGGCAGTCTTGTGGGGGCTGATTCGAACTGTTTCTGGCCAAGTTATTTTAGACTGCTAGTGTTTGATAGGAGTGAGAGGTTGGAGATGGCAATTTGTTTTTGTAATAATTAGCGTGCATTAAAGCTTCTCTGCAATTGTAATAATTAGGGTACTAAAACGTTTTGAACATTTGTTGGGAGGTTGGACAGATAGGGACAGGTGACCTGATTTGAGTGGGTTAGTGGAGAGGAGAGAAGAAAGAGGTTAACAGGAAATCCAAACTGGGTGCACGAGTGAAGGACAGGGTTGTAGGTTGCACCAAAGTTCTTTGAGAAGAAAAAGGGTCTAAAGAACTTCAGATGTAGTCAAGGCCAAGCTCCAGTATATTCCGCCTCAGTGCTGGACTGGGGTACAGTAGTGTGCTTCTTAGAGGACCAGGAAAGAGTATTGGGCCTTAAGAACACGCAACAGCCACCTTGAGAGCGATAATCATCAGGGCAGTCAACCCAACCCGAGACTGAAAACACATGCAGTTGAAGCAAGGAGGATGGTGTAATTAGAAGGCCGAGGTAGAATGTGGCCTTAACATACCTCAGAATGCGCTTCACAAACGCCCAATGGGTCGTGGTCAGTAAGTGGATAAATTGGTACACCTTGTTGACCACATAAGCCAGATTGAGACGAGTGATGAGTAAGTATTGGAGTGCACCAACTGCTTTATGATATAGGAGATTGGATCAGGCAGTGGGTCACCATCGTGCTTGGAGAGAGAGAGATCGAGGTGACTATGGGAGTGTTGATGGGCTTCACTCCATCAAGAGAGAGACTGATGAAGATCCACCATCTAACGTCTCTGGCTTAAGAAAAGTCAGTCGATGAGAGAGTGGTCTCAAGGCCCAAGAAATAATTCAACTGCCCTTGGGAGCAAAGTGGGACCCGATGGCAGAGAGAATGTGAGAGATGAAGGTGGCATCTGACCCTGTGAGGACAATATCATCTACATAGACGAGAGTCAAAACAAGCTGATCACTGGACCGATAGCTGAAAAGAGAGTCTGAAACGTGTGCGCAAAACCCGAGGAGATGAGGAATGAACTGAGTTTGGCATACCAAGCATGGAGAGTTTGCTTGAGCCCGTATAGGGACATCCACAGTTTGCATAAATAGGTGGACCGATCAAAATTAACAAAATCTGGTGGTTGGCAAATGTAGATTTCTTTATGGAGATCACCATATAAGAACACATTCTGAACGTCCAATTGATGTAAAGGCCAGCCATGTGAGATAGCCATAGTAAAAACAACCCATAAGGTGGTGGGTTTAACTACAGGACTGAACGTCTCTATGTAATCCAACCCCTTTCATTGATTCGAAATACCCATTTACAACCGACTATATTGGCATGGGGCACGGGTGGCACCAATTCCCATGTGTTAAGAGATAGTAATGCATTTCTTTGTTCTTGTATGGCGGGACACCAGTTGGGATCACGGTTGTTTTTGATGTCTTGATGCCATGGGAGAGTCAAGAAACAGATTTGAAGATCCTCGACTTGGATCTTGTAACCATTGTGTGATGGTTCTCGACGGGTGTTGGAGGGTCGATAGAGAACGGTGGGGGATCAGATGAAGGTGAAGAGAGAGAGGGTTCAAGACTGGGCAAAGCTTGGGTCCGGGAAGTTGGTAATGTGGGCCGAGGTAGTGGTGGAGGCCCAATCGGGATGGTTGAATTATGTTGCAAGGGAGCTGCAGCAGTGAATGGGTTCGACGAGAAGGGAAAATGGGTCTCATTGAAGTGCACGTGAACAGAGATGTATAGGCACCCAATCCGTAGGTCAAGGCATCTATAGCCTTATGATAATTAGGGTTGTAGCCTATAAAAATGCAAGCCACTAATCGATATGCCATATTATGAGGACGGATAAGGTTCTAGGCTAACATCCAAAAGTTCTGACAAATGAGGGGATGTTTGGAACCGTGGCTGTTTTTTAAAAAAACGGTGTTATGTTGGATCCATATAGGTATTTCAACAAACGCCCATGTATCTCATTGTTTGATTCAGCCGATTATTAAAAAATTGGACATGCCTCAAAAAGACTGATGCGTATCCTATGTGGTGCGTACCTGTCAGTACATACATGAAAAATGATGATGAAAATCACCTTACCAAACAGTATAGTATTGCTCACTGCCTATATGACAGAAGCATTTTTGTGAAAATCGATTCCAAAAAACGCCCACACATCCAAACACCATGTGAATAATCAGGCGACTTCTAAAATAGTGCTTCATACGGGGATTTCCCATGCAAGAGTGGTATGGGAAGTCTATTGATAAGGAATACTGCCATTTCAAATGCCTCCTACCAGAATTTCATAGGAACCCAACCATGAGACATTAGGCTCAATTTGGAAGGGGGTATAAATACAAATATGTACAGTGTATTATTTGGTATATATTTGTATTGTACATATTTATATTTGTATTTTCTTTCCACTTTTCCATTTTGAGCAGGAATACTGGGACAAGAAACCAATGAGTGATCCCATGTTGAGCAAGAAAACCAGCGAATTTGTGAAATTCTCCCCCATCTGATCGTAAAATTTTAATATATGATCCGAGCAACTTTTCAATATGTAATTTAAAATTGATAAAAAGGCAAATAGAGCATCAGATTTCTAAAATAATGAGAAGATCCATACAAATCTACCGAAGCAATCCATAAAGGAAATATAATATTTAAATTCATTAGATGAGGCAACGGAACATGGTCCCCATAGATCTGATACAACGAATTCGAGTGGAGAAGACAAAGAGGAACTAGACTTTGTGGCAAGTAAAGACGATGACTTTTGCCAAGCGGGAAAGAGGTGCAAAAGGAAGACCGATCTAATGAAGTAGGAAGCCGATGTTTTGTAACAACTTGTTTAACTACTGAAATAGATGCATGACCAAGTCTGCAAAGCCAGCCATCGAGAGAGGTTCAAACCCCAAGAAATGTAGGCAGCCCGTGAATCTATACCTGCTCATCCATTACCTACTATTACTTCATCAGGCCCAGCATAATCAGAGTGAATCTATAGCTTGCTGAGATCGACTGTGGGATGATTGGTTGCCCTTGAATCAGGGTACCAACCATCATCTGGAGCTGAACTGGATCCATTAGTGAATGCATTGTAGGCAGCCCGTGAAGAAGAAGACTCAGGCTCATGGAATTTTGGCGTGAAATCCTTGTTATAGCGATTTCTACACCAAAAGGCAGAGTGATTCCTTCTTCCACAGACCTGATAAGGATAGTGTGAATGAAGTAGCGATAGGATCATATTCAACTCCCAGGCCATTATTGAGGGTGTAGTGGGTGAGTTCTGATGCAGATAGAGGACATCCTACTGCTCCAAGGTTGTCCGAGATGTTCTTAATCTACAAAAAATGACCTTTAGCTACGGACAAAACCGTGGCTAAAGGTCTAAAAACCATAGCTATAGACATATAGCTACCGTTTAGCTACTGACAGAAATTCACATAATTATAGCCTACGACTACGGTTCAAATAATCCGTGGCTATAGCCTATTTATAGCTATGGTAGTTGTCGGTAGCTAAAAAATTGATGCACCATCAAATTAGCCTTTAACCACAGACTGAACCGTAGCTAAAGGATATATATTGCTACAGTTTTTAAATTGTCCGTAGCTATAAACCAAATTTATAACCACGGATTTTCATCTAACCGTAGCTAACTACCATTTATAGCCACAATTTGTTATATAACAGTAGCTAGTTGTAACATATAACCACGGTTTTCTTTAAAACTGAAGCTAAATACTACAACATATAGCTATGGTTTTTTGATAAACCGTGGTTAAAAGATGTAATCTATAGCCATGGTTTTTGGAAAATCCGTAGCTAAACGTTTCTATTTATAGCTACGATTTCTTGCAAAGCCATAGCTAATTGTTTCAATCTATAACCATGATTTCATACACAATCGTAGCTAATTATTTCAATTGATAACCATACTTTTTTCAAATAATTGTGGTTATATTCTAATTAAGTGTTCGGGGGAGGAAAATAATTGTGGTTATATTACACAATTGTTTCAATCTATAACCATGGTTTCTTACACAATAGGGTTTCTGTCATTTAAGTGTTCGGTGGAGGAAAATAAAAGAGAGAGGAACGGAGGGAAGTTGAGGGACAGAGATGAGAAGAACAGAGATGGTAGAGAGAGCGAAGAAGAGACTATGATTCGATGAGCCATGAGGGAAACAAAGACTAAACAAGAGTAACCCGCGCAAGCTCGCGGAAAAGTGGTATAGGTAGAGCCCGCGCGCGGCTATTTTAAATATTTTGTTTTTCATTTTTCATTCTACCATACATCAACGAAATGAATTTGGGACAGGCCGGTGGGTTGGCTCGACCTATCCCAATTAGACCTGTTCATGGATCGGGCCAGGCCGGGTTTTGTCTTTACATTAACAGAATATGCTCAAATCCGAGCCCGAGCCTGGTCCGACCATTGAGCCTAGGTCTTGAGCCTGAACCCGGCCCTCATATAAAGCCCGAAACTTGAGCCTGAGCCTAATCCCAGCCAAAAATTTGGAAAAGATATTTTTCTTTTTTATTAAATTAAAAACTATTTTATTTATATTAAAAGACCTCAAAACTTAAAAAAAAAAAACAAAACATCTCACTCCTACTTGAAAAAAAAAATAAATAAATAAAGGTTGCACCCTAGCTGGACTCGGGCTTGGGTTGGGCTTTTTAGAGAAAGCCTAAGTCTGTACTGAAAAAAGGTTGGGACCAATGTTTTAGGCCCTAGCCCGAGCCCATGGGCCTGAAATCTTGTCTAAGCCCAACTTATATCGAAACAGGTCAGGCCAGTCCATTGGGCTACCCGACCCATGAACAGGTCTAATCCCAACCTATATTGAACTTGGACAAACACAAAACTTTTAGGCCTTGGATCAAATTAGATAATAGGATCTAGGGATGTAAGCAGATCATATCAGATTTGAATCATAGTATATCTGAATCTGATCTGATATTACAGAGAGCGGATTCGATCCAATCTCACAAACATGGATTTGAATTCTAATCTGATGAGGAAGTCGAATATTTAGACTTGATCTGATCCGATTTAATTTTTAAAAATAATAAATTATTAAAAGAAAAACAAAAAATATAATAATTTAAATAAAGAAATTATTTAAATAAACAAATATAGATAGATAGATAGATAGATGTGTGTGTGTGTCTGTGTGTTATTTAATTCCACAAACTTGGGTTTGGGCTCTAAACACCAAGTCCAACTACTTTTTGAGCCAAGTTAGGGCTTTCCCAAATAAGTCCAATCCAATAATATTATATACAAAATATTATAAAATATATAATATATTGTTATAATATATACTTAGCATATTATAAAATATTTGTCCAAATCAATCTTTGTACTTTATATAGGCCGGGCTTGGTCTTGAATCTAGTCATTTTCTATTTATAAGGAGGTTTGTCCAAACCCATGAATAGGTTTAGGACTAGGGAGGTTTACATGCCTTTAGGTCGTAGGTAACTCTTTGGGTCAGACAAGTGAGATTGTGGCATGTCATAAACATATATATATATATATATATATTATATATATATATGTATAAATATATATCATATACATGTCTAAATATATTTTATATTATATATATAATTACATGTATATATGGTTTATATTAGGTCTAATTTATATTTTTATTTCAATTCTTAGTTTTTATGTTAAAAATATATACATTTTTAGGCCCTAAAAGTTTTTTTTTTACTTTTTCATTTTTATCATTAAAGGGATGGCCCACATCTGTAAAACATTAAAATTTGTCAAATCATATTGTATCAGTGTATATCCATGCATGGGTATACCAATATGGATATGGCATGCCTCAATACATATATGTTAACTCTAGTCGAGATTGTGACCAGGTTGTGGGTCAATGTTATTGTTGTGCAATGACCAACCCTAAGGCTGAACCCAAGGTTCAAAGTATCGGAACGCTATGCGTATCGGAAAGACAAATTTAAGAGACGAATTGGGATACACTTTGGATGCGCATGGATACGGACAAAAAATTAAGATACGCATGGAAACACATGGAAATGCTATAAATACTCTAATAAATCATAAATAAACATCAATATCACTAAATATAAGACATAAATGAGCTATTCATGCATAAAAATAACACGTTTTAGTGGATTTTATAAAAAACATATTATAATCAATAAACGCGAAGTGAGGAATAGAAACATACTATCTAATTATGGAGATAATAAATCAAGTAATTATTTTTCATGTTTTATTCTAATTTTCTAAAAACTAAATAATTATTTATTTTTATTAAGATAATTATTTTGCACGTTTTATTCTAAACATAAAATTAAAATTAAGAAAAATAAATATGTAACAAAAATTTGAATGTATTTATGGACATAATAGATGAAATAATTATTTTGCATATTTTATTCTAAAAATTAAAAAAAAATATTAATGTTTTAAAACACAGAGGCATTTCACTACCTAGAGGCGTGAAGCATAGTTCAGAATGCAAGAAGCGTAAGCCTCTCGAACACAAGGAGGCATAAGCTTCCTTAAGAGGAGGAAGGAGGAAGGGGGGATTTCATTTTTTTTCTTTATCTTTAATAAAAATAAAAATGCATAACATTTTTTAAAAGGGGGGTCTTTTTGAAGCGAAGGCCAAAGCGGAGAAAGACCCCCCTAACTCAAAAAAATAAATTGGGCTACATCGAAAAAGGGGGACGGGGGGCTCTAGGGGGCTTCGCCCCCTAGCCGAAGGGACATGGAGCAAACCACTTTCTTCCCCTTATCTTTTCTAACATTGGCTGAAAATGTAAAAGAAATTTGAAAAAACAAATTTATTTTCTCTCCTTTTTTCACAACCTTGAAAAACTTATTGAATATTGCAAATTTGTAGATGTTTTAGCAAATTTTTACAAGATTTGAATCTTTAGAAAGGTTAAAAAGCTTTTTGGAGGGTTTGGGAAAGAAAGAGGGCTTCTAAAATGGGTTTAGAAGCCCTCTTTTGAAAACACTTCTATTTGTGTTTTCACAACAATAAAATTGTCATGTATCGGCTGATACACTACCATATTAATAGTGTATCGACCGATACACGACAAAAACTCACCAATACAATACCAATACGGCATTGATACGCCTTCAGCATGACGAAAAGGAACAGTACGATTGATTTTGGACCATTCCCCAGTTCAACTACCATTGCTGAATGGGTAAATTGTCCATATATAATTAATTAATTATATAATATATACGTAAACAACTAAATCATTAATTTTTAAGTAATTAAATAATAATTATGTTTTATTTATTTACGTATGACTTGTTATGAAATTAGTAATAATTAAATTACTAAGTTATTAATATATTAATAAATTTGTTAATCTTTTATTTGGACTATTAGTAATTAATAATTAAGTAATAATGACTATTAATTAAGTATTCAATTTAATTATAAATTAATAATTATCATTTTCTTTTGGATTAATAATTCATTAAATAAAGTAATTAATTATTCATTACTAATTTTAATTAATATTTAATTATTTATTTACACTTTATAAACTATTTGTTCGTTAGTAATTTACTTATGAAAATATTAACAATTTATTTGTTAATTTAATTAGTTTTAATTAATCATCATTAATTGTTATTATGATTTGTTAATAATTATCTAATAATAATATTTATTAATTACTAATAATTATTTGGTGAAGAATAATTAGTAACTATTAATAGTAATTAATAAAGTATAAATTACTAATTAAAATTTATTTATTAAGTTTGTATCTATTATATTGTGTTTTAATAATTTTGTTAATTACCTACTAGTTGATGGTTCAGTTTTTTATTTTTTATAAGCACCCGTAGTCAGGTGATGGTTTGAGTAGTTTGACTATTTGGGTCAATGGCAGACTGAAAATCATTGGCAAATAGGCTATTAGTCAGCAACGATTTTGGGCCATTTTTTATTTTTAAATTGTCACGTCCAATCTGTTTGGACTGAATAGTCAAACTAGTGACTACCCTTGATATGGTCATCTCCAAAACATGACTATATTAATTATTAATTTATTAAATCAACATTTAATTATTAATTAATTAATTAATTAATTATTAGTGATTTATTTATTTATATTTTATAATTATTAGTTTATAATCATTTATTTATGAAATTGTTAATAATTTAGTTTAATTATCATTAACTAATTAATAATAAATTTTATTTTTTCATTAATAATTAACTATTAGTTTACTATTAGTTAATTAATTAATTAGCAATGATGAGTCATATATAATTATTTGATATTCATTAATAATTTATTTAAATAGTTAAATTAATTTTTTTATGATTAGTTTTTAATTAATTACATAATAATTGAAATATTTATTTGTATTCTATAAATTATTATCTTTCTATTTATGTATTTATGAAATTTTTAATAATTTATTTTCGGTTTTAGTTATTATTAAATAGTAACTATTAATTATTATTGTTTTCATCAATATTGAATTAATAATAATTTATTAATTATTAATCACGTGTATTTATTTTAATAATTTCTCAACTATTAATAGTAATTAATAAATACTTAGTATCTTTAATCAATAATATATCATTATTATTTATTAGTTTTTCATACATCAATTACATTTTTAACCATTACAATAAATATTTACTAGTTTACTATTTTTTTATCAATTTATTCGTTATTTAATATTTAATTATTTTGTAATGTATTTCTTATTTCTTAATATTTTATACTATTTTATAATTAATTTATTAAATAGTTTCCAAATATATTCTGTTCCTCAAGGGTAGGATTGTTAAACATTTATGGTATCATATTTATATGACCTTATAGCTACTCATAACTAAAATCCGTGGCTATAGCTATAAATAGCTTTTAGCCACAGACAAGTGTTATTTAGCCACCAATAAGATTGTTGTAGTTAAAGATCAGTTTCATAGTTATAACCACGGATAACTAAAATCCGTGGCTATAGCTATAAGTAGCTTTTAGCCACGAAAAAGGTGGTATTTAACCACGGAAAAGAAACCGTAGTAATAGATCAGCTTAACTTATAGCTACGGATGCCTAAACACAAACCGTGGCTATAGGTAGCTATTAGCTACGGACAAACTGCTTTTAACTACGGACAGAATGACCGTAGCTAAAGCTCAAGCTTTTGCCACAGACAGGAAGAAATCCGTGGTTATAGCCCAACTTTTAGCTATGGTTTTGATGTCCGTAGCTAAAATATAGTAGCTATAGCCCCATTTTGCTGTAGTACAGGAGCTATATAATACTCTATAGATAAGTCTGCATGTTGGTGGAGACATCATTTTTTAGGATGAGGAACTCATTCCTAAGTTGGGTGATATGAGATCGGGACTTGAAGGCATACAGGTTCTCGAGTGTGCAATCACAAGTTCTATGAGAGAAATGAAAAGCCAACCCATCAATAGCTGGTCTTGCTTGACCCAGTCCGAGTAAGCAGGGTTGGCAGCCGAGTTGTTCTCCGATGAGTGACGAGGGCACTTGTGAGTACCATCCACAAATCCGGTGAGCTCCAAACCATTGAGAATGGGTAGGACATGAAATCTCCATAGTAGGTAATTTCGGTCGTCCATTTTCACCAATATGAGATTGCTGAGATTACCTCTAGCAAAGACAAGATTGGAAGTGCCGAAAGATACCTGAGAAGGAGAGGTGATCATCTCGCTGGAATTGTTCAAATTGTTGGACATGTCAAGAGTGTGAGAGCTGGGCTCTGATACCATGAACGAATATTTAATGTAACTTGATTTGTAATTCTAATAAGATTTCATTCCTTGAGTTTATATACAAGAATGATCAAACCCTATCGGGTTGTCACAAGATAAATCAGAATACAACTTGATAATTTACAAGAGATAAGAAGAATTCCCTGTAGGCGTGATAATACTCTGCGCCAATCCATAATCTTGATCCCAGGTATTTATCATTTATATTCATCTATTTCATATCAAACGACTGAAGTATGAATTTCTTCTTCCTTCGGTGTATGTTTGTACTAAAGAGGATGGAGCTCTTTCGGTTATTTACTCTTTCCCCTTGAGAGCAGTTCAAATTTATTAATCACTTGTTTTAAGACATGTAGCATTTCCATATATGCTTTGTAGAAAATAATGCAGTCATTTGTACAAAAAAAGTGGTTTATTGGGGTGCAACTTCTTTCCAAACTAATCCCTTTTATACTTCATTGACTTTCTTCATCATTCAAAAGCAAAGAGATGACTTGCATGGCCATTATAAATAAACATGGAGGGGATAAAGGATCCCCTTCTAGGCATTATGTGGGACAGGGCCTAGCCAAGATTACACACAAAATGAAGGGATGAGAGATCCATCTTATGGATAGCCGAACCCTACAGGTAGGTAGGGCGAAATTTAAAAAATTTATCTTTCTCCCATATGGGAATCACATTCCCTATTTTAGAAAAATGCATTTTCAATGATCAATCTTGAACCTAAACCGGACCAGATCTGAAACCAAAAGGTAGGAGAGGGATGTATCTGATACGGAGTAACAGTAACTCCCAACAAAGGTGTTCACACCCAAGGAAAACGTCAAAGACCGCTCCCACTGAAAATGACACAGCGTAGGGTAGAGCAGAATCAGCTAGTGGTTCTTCAGCAAGAACCGAACTCTTCAGCAAAAATTCGATGGAAGGTGAGTGAGCACGACTTCAGATCAGTTTTTCACCAAAAACTGATATCAAGAATGCTTCTTGATCGCTTCTACAGGTGGAGATCGAACTGGCTATGGCGGTAGTAATAGGAGGCAAGAGCAGAAGGTAGCGTCAGTCTCACTGGAGCTATCTTCTCTCTTGAGTCTGTAATCTTGTTGGGGTGAACTGGGGTTCGCTCTCCTCCTCTATTTATAGCCTTAAAAAGATCTTCTCGTAATCCCATTAGGAGTTTCCTAATCCAAATCTTATTTGGATCTGGACTCCCTTTAAGAGATAAGGATAAATCCTTATCTTATCTACAAATAAAGATCAACCCTCCTAATCTTATTAGTAGTTTCTTAATCCAAATCTTTATTTGGATTTAGACTCTCTGAGTGGATACGGATAACTCCCTATCCTATCTGCAGATCTAAATCCTAGAACCGCCCCTCTTTAATTAATCAAATTAAACCAGTTCGATTTGGGCTTTAGGCCCATTAAGTCCATGTGCTCCCTTATCCTCCAAACTGATGCCCAGTTGGGTATCCTTGTATGGCGTGGGACCCAAACATTGATCTACACATTAGCTACATGGGTTCAGCCCAACCTCTGTTACAAGGCCTGGCCGAATTCACTATAGGTGACAGTGAACCCCTGAGCCCATCGCCATGGGCTCTTAATGGGCCCAACATTTACACTAAATGGTCCCTGTGTCAAGCCACCTTATAAAAACCCAAGGACTGTGGGCAGATGCAAGATTAGCCCATCAGATATTACCCTCAATGGTTTTACATTTAATCTCTCAGCCCATAATAATCAAACACTGACCGGTAAGAGAGAACCTCTCCATCGACTGCAAGGTATAATGCTGCACTCTCTACTCACATGGATCCCGAGAATTAAAACCTTTTGCAAATATTTTGAAACCGAAATATATATGTATATCTTTATATAAATATATTTTGCAAAAACAAATTTCAACGATTGAAATTGGTTGCCGGCAGCTTTGGTTTCCATCAGAGAGAGTGCATCCCCGATCATTCACTTTGTCCGACAAAGGGGCTGATCTTGTCACTATGATCACCCATTCAGATGAATTCTCATATTGTCCCAACATACCAAAGTTTTGACCCCCTCTAAGGATCTCACTGATTGGCATATCAAAGACAGCCCAATCCAACACCTAGTGCAGTATCATAATCGAGTCTAGGGGTCAGGTGTAACATTCCAGTTTTTCCCATCAATCTCCAAGGTCTAGGGCAATACTGGAATTCTGGTCCGGTTCAGGATTTCAAGAAAACCCACACTACATGTACCTCAACCAACTTGGCGGCACATCAGTGTCAGCCTTGGCAGGATAAATCTCCCCAGATCTATCCAATGACTATGAAGATTCTAAACTAACACGAGTCTCATATGTGTCCAGTTTAAGAGTATTACACAGAAACACACCACAATAATATGAATCAAATATGTAGTTTATTCATTTACAATAAATGTCATAATGTACATCATTCTGATTGGAGCTAAGGGCATACACTGTTTAACACAAAAGCCTAGGCCCAAGCCTAGAAATTTGTAGACTAGGCTGGGCCAAGCCAACAAGGATCACCCCTAATCAAATTTGTGCAATTTATCTCCCATGGTAAATTGCCTATCTTATAGAAATCAATGATTAATTCATAAACCTCCCTTCCAACTATATTCCAAATTTTTTGGTAGAAGGGGAAAAACCCATCAGGTCCGGGAGAGGCGTGTGGTTCCATGTTTTTAATCACCACCCAAATGTTTTGAAATGATGGAACTAATAGTAAGTCTTGTTTCTTCTCTTTAGTTAGTTGTGGAAGACTGGAAGGTTAAGTTCGGCAAGGTCAGTCAGCCAAATTCTATGCTTCTCCCCATCTATATGTTGTGCCAGACGTTGGAGAGCTCTTGGGATGTCTTCCATAGATAAGGCCTGACCATTCAAATTCTTGATACCCTCATAATAATTTGTTCTTCTCCTTATGTTTGTCATTGGTGAAAACAAACTTCAGGTCCGTTTGGTTTATAGTCAGAGTCGGAATTGGAATGCTCCATTCCCATAGTCAGTTTGGTTCAGACAGAAATAGGAAGGGGAATTAAAATCAGCAGGAATGGAATTTCATTCCTAAGAAAGGGGAATGGCCATTCCCTCAAATGGGGGAATGCCATTCCAGTAAGAATAAAAATGGGATTCCGATTCCGCCCAACCAAACAGTTGGAATCGAAATAGCCCATTCTGATTTTGATTCCAGACCCCTATTCCTGCAAACCAAACGGACCCTTAGTATTTTTATCCCCTTATTTACATAACCAGATTTCCCTATATTTTAATCTCCACAATTCTTCCCTATGAAGCCAAGCATCGAACTCCCTCCGTAATGATAGAAGAAGCTCTTGGGAATTCTGTGGATCTGTGTTTCCCTCCTCCAATTTGCTCATTTTCAGTTTTAATTTATTTAACGTCTCATTTCCAAAAATAACATGACATGATCTCAATAACTGGACTATTTACTTAATACATGTGCATCAGGAAAGCATTGAATCCACACGACACCTATCCAGTCGTTCTTTGAGAATTCACATCCTCTGAACCCACTAACCAGAAATGCCCACATCGATAAGTTTAAAATTCACCAACTTTTGAACCGGATAGATACAAAAGGACAAAAAACTTAAAACACGAGGGCTGTCCACTCCGCCTTCTTCAATAATATTTTCTTGATAGGTTATGTTTGCCTTGAAGGTAGGGAAAGGAAGGAAAAGGTACGAAAATCTATACAAAGTTTGTAAAGGTTTCCTTGCCTTTCCCTTCTTGATAGGCTATGTTTGGCTTTTACTGCAGCATCAGTTGTTTCAGAGTTCTGAGTTAGGAGAATAAACAGTCCTCGCAAGAGGTTTCAGGTTTTTCCAAGCATCAGAGAAAGCTCTTTGGTTTTTGAAGACGATGCAATTGCCTCCACCATGAGACACAAACTGGTCTTGATCTTGATATTGCCCTGGTCTAGTAAAACCAGGAACGCTGCGAAATGATATTCTTCTTTGAGCATATCTAGATAACCCAGTTTGTTGAAAGTCAACATATTCAAAATACAAGTGAGAGTTTGTTCTTTAAGTGCTGAATCATCTTGGGTGAGGTTTGATTGTCGACTACCAAATACCAATGTTAACAAATAACAGCCGCAGTAGTAGTAGAAAGAAGCAAGCCAGACCTCCATGCCAAATCTTTGGACAGATTACCAAGTTTCTCTAGTGTTTTTACCTTAGTTGTCAAGGTTACTTCATGAGGTCCAAGGTTATGCTTCAAAGGAGACAAGGACAGGTCAGGATCGATGGTTTTTAAATAATCAGGGTCGAAGCAGTAGTTCATTCGAAGCGATTGGTCTATCATATGTCAAAGCGTGTGTTTTGGAACTAGGGAAGTGATGTAGGCACAGATGGCCCGAACCAATCAAGGTGACTCACACGTGTTGGGTGGCACGCATGGGAGCAGAGCCAATCAGTGAGCATGCGCTACCCAGCTCGGCAGGAAGTGTTCAATCAATGGCGTGGGGTCATTTGGCGCCCTCCGATGGCTGCACACCCCGCATACGGACTCAATCCCCGCCATCCGAGCTCACCTCCAAGCGAGTTCAAGTATAAATAGGAGGCAACCCCCTCCAGGTAAAGGATTGTATACTCAAGCTTCCTTGGTTGCTCTTGAGATCACTTGCTTTCTTGTGGCCTCGTCTGGGTGTTAGCACCTCAAACCTCACTCACTTCATACCTCCTCGCTAATTTGATAATCGGAGTCCTCACCTCGGATTTTCACCTGAGGCCTCTAACATTTCCTTTCCTTGCAGAACTGACACTGAGATCCTTACTCGCCCCAAACACCGGACACCATGGACCTCGGACCTCAGACTTCAGATCATCCTCATATTGGACTATGCTCCTCAGTCACATCGGTCCTCGGGCCTCTAGTGCCTTGGATCCACTTGGACTCAGGAGTGAATTGACAATGTTGACCTCGACCAATCCAAGCATCAACAATTGGCATCGTCTATGGGAATGTCGCTAAGACTTCCTCCAATTTAACTTGCAATCAAGAGCAATCCTAACCTCTAATCAATATGGTATGAAACACTAGGAACACCCAGAACCTGGTCAACAGTGAACAGTTTCAAGTGGTCCTCGACCGTTTGGACCACCTTGCCTAGCATGTTGAGGAGGTGTATCCCCAGGCAGGAGGCCGCCCTGCCGGGGCATCGGGCCAGCGGGGGCAGCAGGAGTCTATGGACTAGCTAGCCCTCGCCTCCGCCGACTCCCATCGGGATGAGCCCTCCGACTCTAGTAGCAGCCGAAGTGGGAGTTAGCCCTCTCGGGATGCAAGACCTCCCAGCCGAAGGGAAGAAGAATCAACTCAGTCCGGCAACAACCGCCAGTAGGAGTGGCAATTTTACCTACAAAACTGGGTCCTCGACCCGACCCGCCCTAAACGGGGTGGATTTTCCCGGTAATAAATGAATGTAGGTCGGGTTCAAGGAATTTTTTTTGCCTCGTATCGGGGACGGGGCAAGGATGGAGTCTACCTATAAATCCCCAAACTTGCCCCGACCCCGGTTATAATTTACAATTATACCCCTTATATATAGTGTATTAGTGTATAAAATTATTAGGGTAAGAGTTGTATTTAGTCGACGGAAGTTCACACTTCACTGTTCAACTTCTTCGCTCACAAAACCTTCGTAGAACCACAGTGTCGCACAACACAACCGCCAACCAACGAGCGTTTTTGCCACCATAGAACCGTCGACTGCTTGCCACTGATCACCGTAGCACAGTGCACAGAGTTGCGGCTTAGTTTGCAACCGTAGTTCGTAGTATGCAAGCAACCATCGTTTTTGTTGATGGATCATCTAATGCCTAAGGAAGTGGAGTTGGTCTTATCCTTCTCACCCCAGATAACGCCGAAGTGGAGTACACATTGAGGTTTGACTTCTCAACATCCAACAATGAAACTAAGTATGAAGCCCTCCTCACCGGATTGCAGGTCGCAAAGGACCTCGGCTCACATCACATCGTGGTCTTCAATGATTCTCAATTGGTGGTGAACCAAGTCAACGGCGAGTATGAAGCTAGAGAGCAGAACATGGCCATGTACCTCGCCAAAGTTTAAGAGTTACCCCACAACTTCCAACATTTCTCCTTACAATAAGTCCCATTGAAGAACATGAGAGTCGACGCCCTGTCCAAGAGAGGAACATGGCCACTGGCGAAAAGGTTTTCTCATAATTGATGCCCTCTTTCTGAGTGTACCTTTTCGCCACTAGACGAGCCTTGTAGGTCTCAACCTTACCATCGGGGCCTTTCTTCCTCTTATAGATTCATTTGCAACCAATTGCTTTTACCCCAGGGGGCAGATCTACTAGAGTCCAGACTCCATTGGTCTCCATTGAGTCTATCTCAGCTCTCATGGCATCTACCCACTTCAAAGAATCTATATCCAACATAGCTTCCATATAAGTCACGGGATCCTCCTCACTGATCTTAACTTTCACCAAGTAACTATCTTAGTCATAGCCGAAATGAACTGGAGGCCTGGAAACCTGGGTACATCTTCTAGGTTGGTCATTACCTAGAACTTATGGGATACCTTCCACTACCCCTGAGCTCTCCTCATCAAGAAAACTTCCTGACGGTGATTGTTCAGGATGTAATCATCTTCCAAGAAATGGGCATTTTGACTACAAAACACCTTCTATTCTCTTGGGTCATAGAATAGGTAACCTACAAAACCTTTGGGGTAGCCTATCAATAGGCAATGGCTGGTCTTGGATTCGAATTTGTCCACACTCGTTCTTTTAACGTGTGCCAGACAATCCCAAATCTTCAAGCGTCTCACACTTGGTTTCTTACCAGTCCAAAGCTTATAGGGAGTCTTCGGAACTGATTTGGTTGGAACCCGATTCAACATGTATATCGCAGTCTCCAATGCGTAACCCCAAAAGGATGTGGGTAACTCTGAGTGCACGAGAAGTGATCGGACCATATCCAACAACGCTCGATTCCTCCTTTCTGAAACACTGTTTAGTTGTGGTGTAGCAGAAGGAGGTAGATGTGATACTATCCCATTGACCTTTAAGTAGTCCCTGAATTCGTCAAAGAGATACCCGCCACCTCGATCCAATCGAAGGGTCTTAATTTCTCTCCTTAACTGTTTCTCAACCTCTTGTCTGAACTCTTTGAACTTTTCAAAGGATTCAGAGTTGTGTCTCATTAGGTACACGTAACCATACCGAGAGTAATCATCGGTAAATGTTATAAAATAAACATGCTGGTTACGTGTCCTAACACTCATGGGACCACATACATCAGTATGTATAAGGTCAAGTGTGCTTGTACATCTTTCAAGCTTACCGTTAAATGGTCGTTTCATCATCTTACCCTGAAGACAAGGTTCACAGGTTGGAAGATCTTCTACAGTTAGAAAATCCAAAGAACCATCCTTTACCAACTTTGTGATACGATCTATGTTAATATGGCCAAGTCTGTAATGCCACAAGCACGTGGGATTAACTGTACACGGGTTCTTTTCTTGGGGATATCACCCGACGTAGTTTCAGTTATGTTAGTCTCCAGAGAAGGATAGAGAACATAGAGACCATTTTCAAGTTTTCCGTATGTGAGGAATTTGTCATTTCTTTTGATAGTAATCGTATTACTAAAGAAAACATAATACCCATGTGTACACAATTTTGAAACAGAAATCAAATTTCTTTTCAAATTCTGTACATAAAGACAATCTTTCAGTATAATTGATCATTCTCTGAAAAATAACTCTACGGTTCCTATTACCGCAGTTGCAACACTTGCAGAAGTCCCCAAGTAAAGGGTTATTTCTCCGTCACTCAGTCTTTTGCTTATCCTGAACCCCTACAATGAGTTACATGCATGAGTCGAAGCCCTGAAGTCAATACACCAGGAAGCAGAAGTTACCAACAAATTGGTTTCTATGACACAGGATTCGAATTTCCTTGTCTCTTGGATTCCAGGTACTGAGGACAGTTCCTCTTCTAGTGGCCGGTCTGCTTGCAGAAGTGATAAGCATCCGGTGCTCTGTCTTTCTTCTGCTTCTTGGACTTAGTAGCTTTCTTCTGAGGCTTTCTCTTTGCCTTCATCTTCTTCTTGCACGATTTTCCGGCTTCAACAAGCATAGCAATGGGCTCATCCTTCTTAATCAGTTCCTCGGCCCTCTGCAACATATGGCTGAGTTCCTAGATGCTATGTTGTAGTTCATGATGAACTAATTGAATGAAGGAGGTAGAGAGTTTAGGATGGCATCCACCTTGGTGACATGGTCAAGCCCGAATCCAAGGGCCTCAAATTCATTGATATAACCCATCATCCGAATACAATGGTCATGAACTTGTTGGTTCTTGGACATCTGCGCGGTCATGAACTGCTTCAAGACTTTTTATCGATTAGAACGATTCTGCTCTTCGTACATCGTCCTCAAACTATCCAAGATATCCTTGGACAATTCGATCTGATCGAACTGTCGTTGTATCGGATTGTCTAGGGAGGCAATGATGTAGTAGCGGGCTAGGGATTTTTTTTCTTCCCATTCCTGATAGTCCCTCCTACGGGCCTCAAAAGCCCTATCACCCAAACGTTTCGAGGCAAGATTCTTAGCTACTTTGTCTAGGCAATTTTTCACTTGAAAGATCCATGAAAATGGAAATAGAGTCAAGCTAACGACTATAACTTAGAATTATATTTTTCATTTATGCACTTTAGGAATTCTAGTTGTTTCATGTTTATTTATTTCTTTTAAGTTTTGCTTTAATTTTTGCTTTTTCTTGTTATTGTTTTTTTCCTTCTTCTCTTTTGATTGATGAAAGGTAAGTTGCAATTTTGGAGTCTATAGATAGGAAATTTCAGCATGTATAGCCGAAACCAAGACCAACTCGAAAGGAAGCTTCTTTCCCTTCTTTTTGCCCTTTAATTTACTTAACATTGAGGACAATGTTAAATTTAAGTTTGTGGGGGAGAAGATTGCAAATTTTGTGAAAATTTTTGTGAACCCGAGAGCATAGTATGATTGCACAAAAAAAAAATCCTTTTGAAATATGCTTTAGCTTAATTTTGTGATTGCTAAATTTTTCTTGATGACTAAAAGCTTATGATAAATTCTTGACTAAAATCGAATATGACTTAGAAAAGGAAAACAAATGCTAATCCTGAGGATTGATTGATTCTCGTGTTAACTCTATTGTATCATGAAAGTTGAAATTCTTGAGCACATTATGTCATGATCTTGTGAATTGTGTGCAACTTGGTGAATGATTATGTGAGCTATATGGAACAATATGATCATTATGTGATATTCTAGAACTTGTTTGATTAGCCTTTGAGGCGAAATCCTAGACAACATATTACTTTGGAGATGATTTAGACCATTTTTGGATTGTTTGAGCCTTTTCAAGCCAATATTGATATATTTCAATCCTTAGTTACCCTTTTGAGCTTTTTCAAAAGCATGGCATATGCAAAGCATATGATTAGCCACCATTCAAATTCTTTTCTTTAACATTCATTGTACTTAACCTATCAAACCTGAAAAACCATGATCTACCATTCAAGAGAGCTTAATTTTGCACAATGATGTTGATGAATGAAAGAAGGGAAGATGAAAAAAAAAAGTGTTAAAAAAGAAAGAAAAGAGGCATCAGAAATATATCATGAGGCTAAAATTATGTGCTAAAAAATTTATTCACTACCTAAGAAGATCAAAAGAAATAAGTTTGGGAGTTGTAATACATGTGAAAAATAAAGAATATGCGGATATCTAGAGAGTACATTTATATGTGCATACATTTCTATTCTCTCCTGCTTTGTAATCCCTTATCCTTTCTTTGTTAGCCCCTACCTAGGCCTCAAACTACAAACTTAATAAAGACCTATTGATCTAAAGTTTTATGATTGTCTACATTAATGGAGAAGGAATGTGAAGAGCACACCTATGGAATATCCAAAAATTTTAAAGACCCATTGGTTTGCAAAATTTGAGCTAAGAAATATGCAGGACACTCAAAAATTGGCAAAACACACATACACACTCAATTTTCATGATGAGATTTTGTTAGCATAAGATTTATGATAATTCTTGGATGGTATTTTGAATGCTTTCTAAGTTATATACCTTATACAATCTTTGAGGCACATACTTTGGAAAATCAAGATAAACAATGCATGATCAATTCATGAGTTTAGGTATGATTTTATTCATATTTTGATCGAGGATGATCAAAAGCTAAGTTTGGGGGTATTTGATATGCCTATATTTGTACATATTTTCATACCTCTAATTTGATGATTTTGGGTAATAATGTTTTTGGAATTAGCATGGTATTGCACTAATTATGATGAAATTGTCTTGCAAGATGATTCGGAACTTAATTATACAATTTTAAGGAGGAGTTCGATTTAATTGATCAAAATAATCATAGATGAGGACCATGCAGCAATGATTCTCTATGATATAGCCATGAAGGAGAGAATCCATTGAAATCGGATTTGATATGTTATGCACAAAAATCGGGAAATTTCCTGTTTTGATATAGTTCCCGTATTTTGGGCATAACGTTTTACCTACAACTCGAATGGAGGTGATTCAAATGGCTAATTAAAGCTAAGAAATAGGGCTGTAACTCTTGTGTTTATCACTCAACCTGATTTCGCCGCCAACCAAGTGAAATTCGAGTTACAAGTTTCGGGTCTGGCAATTGGCAATGAAGAAGAGATAGGAATTCAACTGAGATAAAGACTAAGTGACTTAATTTGTGTTGAATTAGGAGTTTGCATTGAGAAAAAATTGAGGGGAGGCTGACTATAAAAAGGACCATATACTCAAGGCAAAGGGGCACATCCTTAGGGAGAATTCAGCAGAGAACAGAAGAGGAAGCAGTCTCAACACATTAGAAGAGAAGAGGAAGCAATTTCAGCATGCGAGAGGAGAGGAAGAATCCGAATTCAAGAGGGAGAAAGGCTTAGTTGCTGCACTTGTCTTCTACCTTCAAAGGCTAAAGTTTTCTTGTTATTCTATTCATTCTTTGATGTGTTCTTGCTATGTTTCCCCTTTAATTTTTTTTTTGAGTATGTTGAATTTAATGATGTCTAGTTAAATTCTCTTAGTTAGGGTTTATATGGATTTTGATCTTAAGATTATATAATTATTTGTTTAATTCAATTCAAGACCTTTATTATTTGCATGAGGAATTTTTTATTGCTATGCTTAATGCTTTAAAAGAATTGGCCAATCTTTTAATGATTTGATGATTCATGCATGACTGACCAAAGGATTGTTATTAATTACATCCCTAGGCAATAAAAATCGCATGATAGACTATGATATCGAAAGATGATTAGCTCATGTGTGGGAATCAAGGAAGCTTAGTGAGTCAAATCCCCTTCTACGATTAGAGGTTTCCAAAGAAATTAATACTTATTTTTCCTTTTGACAACCACTTAGAAATTTGATGGTAGAATTGGATTAATAAAGGATTAACATGACTTGAGAAAACTTATTAATTAATTTAGGGAAATCCACCATCACATGCAAGTAACTTTAATATATCTTAGGGTAATTTCGGTCTTGAGTTGGATTAAATAGATAATTATATAACCTTGATTTAATGAAATTTAAACCCTAGCTGCATTCATCCATCAATTCAGTTTCTATTAAATTATTGGATTTGCATTAATTCTTTTAGTTTTTATTCATTCAATTGATTCACGAGTTCAACTTAGGTTAGTTTAAAATTGATTTGATATTGTGATTTAGTCTCTGTGGGATCGACACTTTTCTCATCATTATACGCACATTTGACTAAGGTACACTTGCCTGAATTAACTATGCATAAATCATACAACAATTAGATATAGAGAAAGCCTATGATTTGGTTGATTGGTAGTTTTTGGTTCAAGTCTTAAGGCAATATGGGTTTGGGGAGAGATGGTGCAAATGAATATGGGGATGCTTAAAAACTTGTCATTATCCAGTGTTAGTAAATGACACAGTAATGGATTTCTTCTTTGCGAGACGTGGTATTAGACAAGGAGATCTTCTATTTCCTTTTTCTATTCACATTAGTAGTGGATGTCTTAAGTAGACTCATCTTAATTGATTCAAGGTGCCTAATTTGGGGTTGGAGAGTGGGGAGAGACAACGTGCCAGTTAGGGGTGCAACTTGCGTGGGCCTAACCCAAGCCCGAATCAGCCCGACTTGAAATTTTACAAGAGATGAGCTTGGATTTTCGATCATCGGGTTGGGTTCGGGCCCAAGAAGTCAGGCCTTTTTATTTTTCAGGTGGGGCCTGGGCCTAGCCCTTAGGTATCCCAAACCTAGCTCGAGCCAGGCCCAACTATATATATATATAAATTTTGCATACATATTTACATATATACACATTTATATACATATTTATATATATACATACATATATCTATACATATTTGCATAAATGCATGCATACATTTATAATTTTAGAGCAGGTTCATTAGTCAACCTGAGCCCAGCTTGGGCCTAAAACCCAACTAAAGTGCATTAAATTATAGTGTGGACTGGGCTCGGGATGGGAAGATCGGGTTTGACCTTGAGCTTGAGCCTTAAGCCTAAATTTTAGGATGCAACTCAACCTGCCCGACTTGCACTAGCCAGTAACTCATTTACAATTTGTAGATGATGCCATTTTGTTTTACGATGGAGATGAGTTAGATTGGATTAGAAACCTAGAATGTTTGGTGCAACTTTCTGAGTGTCAAAGCTTAAAATCAACTTTGACAAGAGTTGCATAGTTGGGATAAGTATAGATGATGGGGAGATTGTGGAGTGTCTAACATTTTAGGGTGCAATGTTGCTCAGTGGCCTTTAACTTATGTAGGATTTTCTCTAGAAGCAAACCCAAAAGAAAAAGGATTCTAGAATCTAGCCTAGCTGTAAAAAGAGACTGGCCAACCGGAAAAAGGGATACCTCTCCTTGGGTTAAATAATAACATTCATTAGATTGAAGTTGGGAATTGGGAGTTGGGACAATGAAAAACATTTGAACGGATGAGATGAGGGAAATTTGACAATTCAGTGTCACATCTGTGCTTCTAACTCAGCTAAGAATCTAAGATCATGAATCATGTAATAACTGGATCGGATTAATTTATTTCCAATAGCGTTTCTAGCTTCTGGTTAAAATTAATAAGGTTTCTAGCTTCTGGTTAAAATAATAGAGTAATTAATTTCCAAGATACTATCTTATTTCGTGGAGTTTTTTATTTCTAACGTACATATCCGACATATACGCAGAAATGAACTGAGTCAGAAGAAAATAATGATGTGACAAAAAAAAAATAGATGCTAGGTGGCTCAGTTAATAAAGTCAATTCATGAATCCCTTCGGCTTCGGTAAGGGCAAATATCTCAATGTTTTATTTAATAGAGATATATTCTCAATGCAAGGTTGGAAAAGATTGTTAGAAGGGTGGATTTCCCTTAACTGAAGCCGGTCTTATAAATATCAAATAAAAGAATCATGAAATTTTCAAACCACAAATAATAAATAACAACAATAACAACAACAACAACAACAATAATAATAATAATAATAATAATAATAATAATAAGTCAGAAAAATTCCTGATTAGTACCCTGTACTTTTAGTCTAGTGCTACTTTAGTTTCTAAACTTTAAAATGTGACAATTTAGTATCTAAACTTTCAAAACATGATAATCCAGTACCTAGTGTTAACTAGCTATTAACCAGCGGTTAAATGGCATTTGATAAAAACACAAATGTCTTCGAGTATCATCTAATTTCTTTATCAACCATCCAAACATTGACAAAAAATTAACAGTCTCCAATCTTTGTCTCTTCTATTCAAGAAAGTTAGGGTCACCAGAATGCCCACTCAAACGTGACTCCAACTTTTTTGAATGGAAAAGCAAAGATTTAGGGCTGTTAATTTTTTGTCAACGTTTAGATGGTTGATAAAGAAAATTAAATTACACTTGAAGGGCATTTGTATCTTTTTCAAATGACCCTTAACGGCTGATTACCAGCTAGTTAATGACATACTGAATTGTCACGCTTTAAAAGTTTAGATATTGAATTGTCGCATTTTAAAGTCCGGGGACCAAAGTGGCATTAGGGCCAAAGTACAGGATACTAATAGAAAATTTTCCCTAATAAGTTTGTTCTAATCTGCTCACTTGTTTGTCATATCTGCGCTTTACACATAGATCTCTTCTTTTCTTTTGTTTTTTGTCCAAATTAGCATAATTTATAATATTTGTTTAAAATTTATTCTCCTATAAAACAACTTTAAAATTGGAACTGTGGGGGGGGGACCTTTATTCTATTGATCTTTTTTCTATATTTTATTCTTTTGCTAAGTCTCATGTTCCATTGAACATTTCAATCTATCTAATCAAATGGGTTTTTAATTGACTGTTCAAGTTTCTAGACTTTCTTACAGTAATGTCAATTCTCAACATTAATCTATTGTATTACTTAGGCTGTGTTTGGAATTATTTGTGTTAAAAATAAGTGTTTATAGAATAATTGTTTTAAAACAAGTGTTTATTTGAATAAGTATTTTCAAGTGATTGTTTTTTAAAATAAGCACTTGTTTCATATTGAGCATTTAGTAGTCTTTTTTCTCCAATAAACACTTAAATAATCATTTGTAATTATTTTGTCTTTCATTTTGTTTCAAATTTTACAAAAACACTTTTATAAAAGTACTTTAAAAGTACTTTTATAAAGTACTTTATGAAAACACTTTTATAAAAATACTTTTAGAAAAGTAATTTTACAAAAGCACTTTTACAAAAGTACTTTTATGAAAACATTTTTTATAAATTCACTTTTGTGAAAGCACTTTTATAAAAGTACTTTTATGAAAATACTTTTATGAAAGCACTTTTATGAAAGTGGTTTTATAAAGACACTTTTATGAAAGTGCCTTTATAAAGCACTTTATGGAAGCACTTTTATAAAAGTGCTTTTACAAAAGCACTTTTATAAAAATACTTATACGAAAGCACTTTTACAAAAGTACATTTATAAAATTAATTAGTGATAGCTTTATAAGTGCTATTTTTAAAATTCAACTAGGGATAACTTTGAAAAAAAATTGAATGAGTGCTTATTGTATAAACACTTCAAAAAAAGCTTGAAATTTGGGCTTAAAAAAATAAGCCCTTATTTTTAAAATAAACACTTATTTTAGGCTTATTTCCTAAACACCCATAAATGTTTAATGATGTGATCCTAGCCCAAATAAACACTTATTTGTAAGCACTCCCAAACATGACCTTATATCCTTTCTATTTGATTTGGTTTTCACTATTAATATATTCTCCTTCAATTTTCATATATTCTAAATCATAACTCCTTTGTCCACTTGTTGGTATCATGTCTCCATCATATATTTTCCTATTAATAATGTCCCATAACCCCGACCCCGTCTATCATTATCTACTTTTATTTTTCATTAGTTGAAAGATAATCTTGTCTAAGATTCACCGTCCAACACTCTAAGGTACACAAGAGTCAAGGTTGATTGACCAAAGCTCTTGTTTGAGTTTAAACTTCAATTTTCATTCAGTTTTGTTGAGATTGTTCTAAGTCAGAACATTTCTACTAAAAACATAGGCGAGGGGGTTTTGGGGAAAGAAGAAATGGTGCAACTTCTAAAATAAAATTAGAAGGTTACTATTTTTAGTTCTATAGAACATTAAATCTGCCATTTAGATGTTAATCCATAGATAATGATAAGTCAACCATCTGAAAATATTCATTTAAATTTAACCATTGGATATGGCAGGGTGGTGTTATTTTTTTTCTTTTTCTTTAGTATTTGGTGATACGTTATAAACATTTCATTTAATCGATCGTTTTACGTACTAATGCCAATATCAAATACAATATTGTTCATATTTTGAAACAATCAAAACCAATCCCAATCTATTAGTAATCGGGACTGGTGAAATGTATTAAAGAAATATATTAATACATATTTCACTGGGGTGGCCTGACATGCCTGCATCTGTTTTTAAACATCAATATTGACAATGAAAGCAAATTAATGGATAGATTTCTTTTGCATGTGCAAGGTTTAATAAACTATCACCTTCTCACTGAAAAACATATATTTAGTCTGCAACTTGGCCTGGATTGTATAAGATTCTCTTCCAGAAGAGGCTTTATATGACAATATAATTGTATATATATATATATATATATATATACTAGCAGGGCCCATGTGATGCGTGAACTTAACATTAAGCGATAATTAAACAATAGAAACAGATAAGAGAAGACAATTTTTTATATTTTATATTTTATACACTACTTATATATATTTTTTATAAGTATTGAAAAAACATGCAGCTATCTTCAATTTTTTATTGTGATGGACAAAAGATGTTGGTCTAATGTATTATTTTTTTCAAAAATACCCATTTTACCCTTACATCTATCAATTTACATGAAAATTTACTAAAATACTCTAAAATAATTTTTCACTTTTAATTAATAAAAATCTCTGATTTAAACCGAAAAGAATAAAATAACTTTACTCTATAAAAACATTAGGTCTAGTGAAGTTTCGAAGGGTAAATCTGGTGTTTTAAATTATATTAAAAGATTCCCTAATAAGTTGAAAGGGTAATTACATAATTTATAAGTCTTTATTACTGGAACAAAGATTGAAGGGAGGTAATTGTAGGTCTGGTAACTATAGGGGAGATTTTTATATTTTACCTTGAAAATTTATACAATTATTGAAAATAAATTTATAACAAAAATACAATAATTACAATAATTATAAAAATAGATTAAATATTGTAAATATATTAAATTAATCAACAACTAGGGTAATCTCCAACAATAGTTTAATATCTAATAATTATTAATCAATAAATTATAAAAAAATACATAATTTCTGAAAATTCATTTATGAAGAAAATATAATAAATCCAATAAGTATAATAAATTAAATTTCAAAACTTTAAATAACAATCATTTATACTTCAAAATTGTTGAAGATTTACTATTAACTAACAAAACAAAAATAGATTTATATATAATTATTGAAAATATACTTATCACAAAAATAAAATAAATAATTACTGAAAATAAAATAAATATTAATTTTAGTATATATAAATGTATAATAGATATAGATAAAGATTTTAAAACTATTATCAATAAATATTAATTTTTCTGAAAATTATATTCTAGAATTATTAATCGATATGAGTGAAATAATGTTTTTATTATTAGTACATTTATAATTGCAATTATAATTCTTTTTTTAATATCTATTAAAAATATTTCTTTTGAAAGTTATTACATATTTTTGTTTTTTGGAAGAATAAATACCTATAAATTATTAAATCTATTTTCCAAATCTTCAATAATATTTAAAATTTTTAAATTAATTCATCTTTTATAGTCTTATTATAAAATAATACTAAATCTATTATAATTATTTTTGTGTTTTTGGATAATTTCTTAAAGTTATTATATAGTTTTGTTATTTAATCTACTTCTTATTTTGTGTATAATATTTCAAATATAATTTAGTTATTAAATTTTTTGATATTTAAAATTTCATTATTTATAACATTATTTAGTTATTTAAAGAAGTTTGTTATTTAAATATTTAAAGTGTTAATTATATATTAAATTTAATAATCCAGAAAATTATAATTTATACTATTATTACGTAATTTTATTTTTAATTTTGTAAAATATAAAATTATTATCAATTTGAATACTATGGAATCTATTATAACTATATTTTTATTTTTAAGAAATTTTCTTCTCAAATTTATTTTATATTTTTGTTATTTTAACTATTTAAAATGTAGTTATGTTAGACATTTGGTTATTTAAAGTATTTTGTTATTTGAATATTTAAATAATATTTAAAATATTTAAATGTTTTTGTTATTTAAATTTCATTTAGTTTAAAGTTGTTACATAATATTAAATATTTTGTTATTTAAAATATTTATTTAATTGTATATAAATAAGGGTAAATCTCTTAAACTACTCATACTGTTCACAAAATTAACAAACTATACCCTTATTGTTTACATATTCTCTTAAACTACCTTCAAATTTTCTAACAATTGTCTAACACCTCCCTTTCAGTTAATTTTCCACCACACTCCATTCACATGTGACATCACGTGAGTGTTAATTATTTTAAAATTCCTAAAATGCCCTTATTGTTCATTGGCGCTATTGGAACACCATCACCGGTGGCAATTACAGTGACGATGGAACACCACGACCACCTTGATGTCTCTAAAGAGACAGCATGACCTGCTTTCTAATTTCTATGTTCTAACTAGGACTGCTAAGCACGTCCATGATCTCAGCTGAAAGGAGGCAAACCCATATGCTGCTCATGGGCTCTGCTCTTCTTAAGTAGAGGCTCTGGCGAAGACCAAGCTAATGATGCCACCACCCATGAATCGTTGGAACTGGAAGCTGAAAGACACATCAATGACGTTGTTTGGATTTCCTGGTACAGAATGATACTATTGCCGGATATACAACCTTGGTATTGAGATAGCAACTCACCTCACCCGTCTTTCAATCCAACATGTCATTGCCAACAAACAGAGATCATCAATTGATTTAAATTCTGATGTCTGCCTACTTAGTTCCTAGTGCGCCCTCGCCCCCACCCCCTCTCTCTTCTCTCTCTCTCTCTCTCTTTCTCTCTCTCTCTCTCTCTCAGTCTCTCTTTTACTCAAATGGGACTTTCTGCTCACTGACTCTCTCCCATTATACTCTATCACTCCATCCCCTTACTCTTCCATCTCTACCTTCTTCTCTTCTTCTTAGCTCCCTCGAAAAAATAACAAAAATAGGGGATAAAAATGCGATTCCATCTTCTTCTTCTAATTCTCCTCTACATCCTTAACAACCACCGCATTACCGGTAGACCACTCCGCATTCCGGAATACCATGCTTTACTATCCATCAAAACCGCCATTTCTGACAACCCCCAAGCTTCCCTTTTGAATTTGAATCTCTCCACCAGCCATTGCACATGGACCAGTGTCTCCTGCGACTCCTTCAATCGAGTCGTTTCTCTTGATCTCTCCAATATGAACCTCTCTAGCATTTTGTCACCTGATGTGGGCCAGCTTCGCAACCTCATCAACCTAACCACCGCTGCTAAATTCTTCTCTGGACCCGTCCCCTCAGAGGTCTCTGACATCTCCGACCTCCGTTTGTTGAACCTCTCCAATAATGTCTTCAATGGCCCCTTTCCTTCTGAGTTCTCTCGTCTCAAGTTGCTAGAAGTTCTCAATTTGTACAACAATAACATGACTGGAGATTTACCTATCGGTGTGTCTGAGATGCCCAATCTGTGACATCTCCACCTTGGCGGCAACTTCTTCTTTGATGAATCCTGTCCAAGTACAAATGCTGGGAGCTCCTTGTGTATCTAGCACTTTCTAGAAGCGAGCTTGGTGGTACTATACCACCCAAAATCGACAACTTAACCAAGCTTTAGTAGCTCACCTCACGGAATTGGTTCGATTGGATATGACCAATTGTGGATTGTCCAGTGAGATTCCTCCTAAGCTTGGTAAGCTTAAAAAATTGGACACATTGTTTCTTCAGGTGAATGGCCTTTCTGGGGGTTTTACACCCGAGTTAGGGCAGCTGAAGAGCTTGAAATCAATAGATCTCTCAAACAATAAGCTTACGGGCAAGGCATGGTCGAACAACATGCCTTCAACACATTGGCGATGGTCCCCGTCAAGAAGCAAGAGATCATCGATGATCTCACTTTCAGCAAAGGCAAAGGTTATTACAAGAAGATTGGCAAGGCATGGAAGCGGGGATATCTACTATACGACCCTCCTGGTTGGTCCACCATGATCGTTGCCATGGACAATCTCTTGTACTCACGATAAGGTTAGGTCTCAAAAACAGAATAGGCCTGGCGAAAAGGAGCCTTAGCTGATCATTATCCCTACAACTTATAATATCCTTTCTTGAGGTCACTAAGAAGATGCTCAATGAGAAGAGGCCACCGAGAATGGAGTCGTGTTCATTGAGTAGAGAACAAGGGCAAAATGAACTGGTCTACACAGCCAGTTGGGTTTTATTTTGAAATTTTGATGATTAGTGAAGGGGTAAATTCGATATTTCATTTTTTTCTATTAGTGTTTAATGGCGTGTCAATTGTCAGAAAACTTAAGGGTAGCTTAAGACAAAATGTAAACGGTAAGGGTACAGTTTGTCAATTTCATGAAGAGTAGGGGTAGTTTAAGAGATATACCCTATAAATAATATTCTTTTTAATTTTTAAAATTATTATTATATAAATAACATTTAGATAACTTTGTTGTTTAAAGTTTTGAAATATTATTTAGTTATTAAATTTGATAATTTATATTGTTATTAAATAATTTTATTATGAATTTTATAGAAATATAAAATTATTAATAATTTGAATATTATTAAATCTATTATAATTATTTTTTATTTTTAATAGATATTTTAAAGTTATCACATAATTTTAGTATAATATTTAAATTTTTAATTCAAAATTTCTTTAGATAGATATTTATCTTCTTAATTATCTATTTTAAGAGACAAATAAGAATTAAAGATATTTAGGAGAAAGTGGGAGATGATGGTGTCATGTTGCTAGATATCAGATTTCTTTCTCTATTTGTTGCTTGTAAAAACGACATGAAATAAAAGGAGCTAGTGGGTCATGTTGCTTTTCTTTATCTATTTGGTTTAATATATATACATATTAATGGGGCCATGTGCAATGTACAGGCTTTGTCAAGGGAAGGGGAAGTACAATCCTTATTTTTAGGTTGGACAGGCTTTGTTATTTTTTATTAATTTGTGCTAATTATTTAATTAAGCATGACAATAAGATTGTCTGTTTTTTTAATTTTTTGTTCCACAAACCAGACTTCAATCTATTTGACTAGATTAGATTGAAAATGGGGCTTCATCAAATCATGAGATATGCCCACAACTGTACTGTTCATTCCAATTGACACATCAAATTTGGCTTTTCGTCCAATTGACTAAAGATTAGGATCTACGGGTGGATGGTCATGTGCTGCTCTCTCCGGCGAAGATCCTATATATTGAATTATTAATTCACCCACCGGGTTAACTTTGCTCATAATATTTTCAACACCAGGTCAAATAAGTAACGACAGGAGAGGAGGGAGAAAAAGAAAAGAAAAAAAGAATCCACAGGCAATTGATTTGAGTGAATAAACAAAATAGGATTTTAAAATTTTTATGACTGTATATATGACTTTAGGGTATGTTTAAATCTTGTGGGCTCGGCCCATAGGTATATTTAAGTCTATTTTAATATTATAGTTTATGATTAAGTCAATTTCTAAAAACTCAGGGTATATTAATTTAAGTCTTTTATTCTTAAACTTACTATTAATATTAGTGTGAACACTTGTTAAATTCTGTTAATTCAATATTAACAGTAATTTAAATTTAATGCACTTTAATTAAATTTTGTAACATGTTAATTACAGTAATTTAAATTACTGTTAATTAAAATTACAATTAGTTATGACTCAACCCGCCAACCCAAGAGCCAACTTGCCGACCTAAAACGCTTCATCTTCTTGACCCGACATACTGCTATGGTGTTTTGATCGTCAGAACGATCACAACAGTGTGTCAAGTCGATGCTCTAGCTCACCCCAAGCTCATGTGGATCTTGACATTCATCCACACCCTGCTCCATCGATAATTCAGTTTTCTAGAGAATGTCGGAGGTGGACATTGGAGCCTCTTCCACTTGGTAATGAGCTAGCTGTACTACAAGTTTTCACTGATGACCATCGACTCCTCAGAAGTCATTGCTTCATGTTCCAAGTCCGAAGATTATCAAAATTCAAGCATACCCCTCTCCATTACTCGACTGAATCAATGAACATATCTCCTTGACATGAGAGAATTTATTTTAGTTTACTTCTTTTTTTCTATTACCATAGATAAATTTAATAATAAAAATAACCCTATTGAAGCCCCATGCCATGCACAAGCATTGTGAAGCCAGATTTAAATTCTAGTAAATTTGAATAATTATTCATAATTTCTGGTCCTTATATATGAAGTGGACAGAGTGTAGCAATTAGTCTATTATGTTTGCAAGGTCCTATACGTCACTGAGACTAGGTATCCCAATATCGAGAAGCTAGCATTTTCACTAGTTCTAACATCCCACAAACAGCGCCCTTACTTCCAGACCCACACCATTGTAATCCTTAACCTTGAGGTCTGTGAAGGTTAACAAAATGGGCAATCAAGCTCAGTGAGTATAATATCCGATTTAAGCCACGCCCAACGATCAAGGCAGAAGGTCCTAGCAGACTTCATCGCTGAGTGTACGTTTAGCATGCCAACCCCTGAGGTTAAGGATCCTATGACTACCTCGGAGGCCATTACCAGTTCAACACCCGACCTAACGTGGGACGAGGAGCCCTGAACCCTCCATGTGGATGATTCTTCCAACCAATGCGGAAGTGGAGCTGGACTAATTCTCTATGAACCTAGAAAAGTGAAACTAGAGCACGCTCTTCGATTCACGTTCTGAGCTTCAAATAGTGAAATTGATTATGAGGCATTGATAGTTGGGCTAGTACTGGCAAAGGAGGTTGTACAAAACATCTCGTGGTGTGCAGTGACTCTCAACTACTGGAGAATAAAGTGAATGGGTAATATGAGGCTTAAGAGCCCGTCATGTTAACCACCTGGCCAAGGTCAGAGAGGTCTTGCCTGACTTCCACTCTTGGTATATCTAGCAAGTTCTGAGGTCCTAGAACACTAAAGCTGATGCGCTTTCGAAGCTGGCTATTGCAACGGACATCATGAAGAGAATGGTCTACATTGAAGACCTACCATGACCTAGCATAGAAAGGGTGGCAGAAGAAGTCACTCCTGTTTTGACTGCAAAACCAACCTGGATCGACCTGCTCATTGATTATCTACGCTATGAGACACTACCAACAAAACGAAATGCAACTCGGGGGGTAGAGTGGTAGTCAGCTCTCTATTTTATCATTGGCAAGCAACTCTATCGCAAGTTGTTCACCCTCCCCTACTTGTGCTGCTTGCGACCAATAGAAGCAAACCAGGTGCTACGTAAGATCTACAAACATCTTTGCGAAAGACACTTCGGGGGTATGGCGTTGGCCAAGAAAGCTCTAAGACAAGCCTATTACTGGCCCACAATGAAGATGAACACAATGGAGTTAGTTTGGAAGTGTGGAAAGTGTTAGCGGCAGGCTAACATACCACATTAACCCGCCACTGACCTAAGGTACCTCACTAGCCCGTTGCCACTCGCATAGTGGGAGATAGATATTCTCGGTCCCTTCCCACCTGTGACCAGGCAGAGGAGGCTCTTGGTGGTTGCAATGAAACATTTAACTAAGTGGGTGGAAGCCGAGTTGTTGGTATCCATCACAACTTGCAATGTCCATAATTTGTTTTGGAGGAACATCGTCTATAGATTTGGACTCCCCAAAGTACAAGTAATGGACAACAGGAAATAGTTCGAAGACATCAAGTTCCAAAACTAGTGTGTCGAGATGGGAATCTAGCAAAACTTCACCTCAATGGCCCATCCCCAAGCAAACGATTAGGACGAAGTGACGAATAAGGCGATCCTTTGCGTACTAAAAGCTTAGATTTCCCAAGCTAAGGGTTTGTGGGTGGACGGGTTGCCTAGTGTTCTCTGGGCTTATCGAACTACTATAAGGATGGCGACCGATGAGACTCCTTTCAACCTGACGTATGAGGCAGAGGTTGTCATCCCAACCGAGATCAAAGTGCCGATCTTAATCTCTAAGATGTACAACGAGGAGGCTAACGAGGACAAGTTGTGCACTAACCTCGGCTTAGTGGAGGAGGTCTGTGACTTAGCCAACATTAGGACCACAACATACCAACAACGGTATTTCAGTACTACAACACCCAATTTAAATGATGACAATTTCAAGTTAGCGACTTGATACTTAGGAAGGTTATGATACCTAAGCCCAGTGTAGGAAAGCTAAGTCCAAATTGGGAAGGCCCCTATAGAGTACTCAAGCTGATCCGCGAAGGCATGTATGAACTTGAAACATTGGAGGGGAGGCAAGTACCCCATGTGTAGAATGTTGATAACTTAAGGAGATAACTTATGAGGAGTTCGGAAGTATCGAGTTGTATCCACAAGAACAAAAGTATAACCGCTCGCTACGGTGACCTAGTCAAACGAACAGGGGGGAACCTAAACCACTTTTAGCTCTAAGGTCCCCTACGCTGACCTAAAAGATGTTGGCAGCTCAACACATCAGCAACGTTTTGACTTAGTTGAAATCATAAGCCTAGCTACTTCGAGATCTAGGCATAGGTGCACCTTAGCAACATAAGATCGTGTTTTAACACTTAGCCCATTTTCTAGTGATTGAAAATAGAAGGCGAGAAAAAAGGGCATAGTAAATGCAAAAAAGTCAATTTCATTGAGTAATGTAAAAGTACATTGTAAATAGGTCAAAAAAAAATGAAAAGAAGAAAAAGAAACAAATCTTTCTAAGATCGCTAGGCTCGAGGTTCAGTGTATAACATATATATAGGGGGCTCCAAGAAAAGAGGCAAGAAGTTTAAATATCCACAAGCTCCTTGATACCTACGTCGTTGACCCCATTGCTGCCAGTACTAGCTCCGTTGTCTACGCTGCCCTCAACTCCCCCACTAACCTCGTCTTCCTCCTTGGAGTTAAGCTTCTGATCGACATGGATCAACATCTCATCGGTGCACACTGAACTCTTTAGCTTTTCCAAGTTGAAGCCGGGGCACATCGGGGCCACTAGAATCCGATATAGCTTGAAGCCCTAACAGAAGGTGCCTATCCCGAACTCCTCTCTCTCCTTTAGAAAGTCGGGTGAAGTCTTGAAGTCCTTGATAGCACGATTGCCGTCGAGGAGTTTCCCTTGAAGCTCAGCAAGCTTGGCCTCCATCTCTCGTAACTCGTAGCCTCTGGCTTTTAGCTCGTCGGTCAACTTCTCAAGGGCGCTTGCCAGGTTGGAACTCTGACTTTGCTCTTGGACAATCTCAACCTTCAATTCATGGACAAGACAGGTAGATCATCCTAGGCAAAATCATTTCTCCACCACTTCCTCCTCAAAAACTTGGGCTCTAGTAGCTCCCTTCTCAGCTTACCCTAGTAGTGTGTGGGCCATGGTGTTCACCTTAAAAAAATAGTGTATCAATAGCAAGCTAAAATTTGGCTAAGTATGAAGGAAGAGGTCGGGTACATACAACCACGAGGCAGCACACAAGCTTCCCGCCTAGTTCGTCAGGGTGCGACTCACGGTGCTCTGCAACCTCCTTCGAAAAGATGGCCTCCTTGCTCTTTACTAAGGGCTGTCTAAAAGTTCATGGGGAGTGGCCATGACGTTCGAAGTAGTGGTTGCCTCTACCCCAAGCTATGGAAGAGGCTCCTCAGAAGTCCGAGCAGCCTTAGGCTTGAGCAAGTTCCCCTTTAGCCATTCCTCCTCGACGAGGTCAACCACCAACAGAGCTTCAGTTGCACTCTGTCCAATGGGCTCAGAAGTTACGACCTAAGGAGCTTCTTGGGGAGTCTCCTTCCTCTTCTTTTTACTCGTAGCTTGGAACAACCTAGAAGTTGGCATGCCTGACATGCATCCTACACGAGAAGTCCAATGATAAGTAAAGACCAAAAGGAGAAAGAAGTATGCTAGAACTTGAAAAGATGACCTACCTGGAGGACTCAGCCCAACCTGGATCAGCTTTTCCTTGGTCAAGAATTCACTCAATTCTAACCTCCTCTCCACTAAGAGCTGCTCCCTAATTTGCATCCATTTACTCATGTATCCTCCCCGGAATCCCTAGTCCCCACTCTCTAGGTCTTGGAGAACAACCATCCACCATTTCGGTCGAGAAAGAAATACCTCCTCTTCTAGTCTGGTACCTTGAAAGAAAAGTTGTGCAGCAATTTACACCTAGGCTGGTAGGACAGGTAATAGCTATACATCTCAGGAGTACTAGAGGGATTTCACTTTATGTGGCATATGCTAGTGAAGGTCTTGAGAACTAGGGGAAGCCAACATGGTGACAAAAGAAGATGGTGCTGACCAGAGTCCTAATAGAATTGGGGTGAAGTTGATCTAGGCTAACATTGAAGTAGTTCAGTACATTGGGAATAAGGGGGTGAAGGGGGAACCAAAGACCCGCTTTCAAGGCCTCCTTGAAGATAGTGACCTTGTCATTTTCATGCTCCCATGGGAAATGCCCAAGGGTAAGGGAATATTTGAACTAGTCTGGTATCCTATACCAGTCTACAAGCTCGTAAATGTCCTTGGCAGTTAGTTCAGTGGAACCAAACTGATCTAGTATCCTTATTGGTACATTGTCATTCCTGGGCTGAGGACCCCTCCTCGGCCTAGCACGACAGACCCCTCTCTTCCCCGGACTCGACATCCAACATGATAAAAGCAAAGAACAAATCAAGGTGGACTCGACATCCGCCTAATTCACCGAGATGCTACTCGTGAGTGAAATGGGCCCCTGAGGGTCCTATTAATAGATAGTTGAACCGAACTATGGACGGTTGAGATCAATAGGGTCCAACAAGTTCCCAAGGACACGACGATTCGTACTTTGAGGCAAAATCATTTTAGTGCATTTTTTATGCCTATGCGACCTAATGGTTGCGAGGCATCCACGCGTCCCTGCCCTAGTACGCTATCTCGTGCCTAGGCCAGACCAATCGAACCAACTCGATCAAGAGCCATTGGTTGGACTATGATCGAGTATGGAACTCAAACCATATCACCTCGGGTTAGGACTACTACCTCACTGGATTAATCACACTGGACTCCAGTGTGGAGGGCAATTGATGAGGGGTAATTTAGTCATCCAATGATATCACGACACGTGGCTTTATAGAACAGTGGAGTGACATCTCAACACCACGTAAGCAGACCTTAGGAGCACATTGGACACTTCATAACTACCTTGATGACCTCTGCACCACTCTGGTAGGTCAAACTGCGAACAACTAGGCAAGACCTTAGGTCGGTGTAAGAGGCGACCTACTTCCACTGATCTGAACCGACTCTGATTAGCGACCTTTTTGACGTGTCGAGCAACCTTCCCCTTAAGCGGGCTATTACCTTTGAATTCCCCGAGATCACAACGCCACATCAGAAGAGCCGATAATCACCCCACCCACTTCGTGTGGGATTAGATAAATGTTACCTACTTAGGCGGAGTCCACCTCCATGTTTGAAACCACCTTCGAACTAGACGAGCTGAAAATCTTGGACATGTTTCATGAGGCTTGTGACAACTCGCCTATATAATAGCCTAACCTCCAACCTCATAAGGTATGCACGATTTAGTTCAAGTAATTCTCTAGCTCTCTTGCTTTCTTACAAAACAACTACCACCTCGCTAAATTAAGCATCGGAATGCCTACCCCGGGTTAAGCTATCCAAACACTTTAATAATCACTTTCTTACAGTTCGACTAGGCGACCTGCTTAGTGTAACGTCTGAACTGTCTACCAACAGGAAAACCAGTTTGCGCATCATAAGGAAGTTTCCTTCTTTATCACAATTATAGAACTTTGATGATGTGGCTTAATGGGTTGCATGGGCAAGGGAAGGAAAAAAAAAGAGAGAATGAATGAAATAATAAGAGTCCAAGAGACTATGGTGAGAGGTTCAAGGAAACATCAGATAAGGGGGAATGGGAGAAAGAGAGGGTGCTGACATGGGAGAAAGAGAGAGAAGGATAGAATAGATAAAATAAAAATCACTAAAATTAATAAAATATAATAGATAGTATATATATATAATGTGGATTGCATAACATGTCAAGCAAGATTACTAGGCCCTCTTTTGATGGGCATGGTTCATTTATTAAATGGGCTTTTAATTTAGCATCACAACCAACATGGCTGCTATTTGTAGCCCAAAGTATAGCGTAAACTAGGGGTGAACATGAATCAGACTTCTTACAAATTACGAGTTATTTCGATTTTGATTTTCTGAAACTCATGAGACTAATCGAGCTTACATCCCATTCAAGAAAGGAGTTAAAACCCATGAAATTAGGGGGCCTATGCCTAAATGGAGACCCAAGACCCGAATGCATTAAGAATCCAAATCCTCTCTCGATCACTATTAATATTTCTGCAACTTTCATTGGTTTGGACCTTAGGAGATTTGATTACCGCCTACTGCACTCGACACTAACTGCTTACAATATTTAAAAATAATTAAACATAAAATAATAAATATTTGAAAACATATTAAAAAAATAGTGGCTTAACCAAAATTGTAGTGGGTATACAGTGGAGTGGTCACCCATTCTGATGGCACTTCTGTCTTGGCATATCTCCATTCTATTGATCAGAGATTCAAGGCGCGTCCCGAAAGTAGGTGGTGGGTGTTGAGATCCTACAGGATAACAAATTACCAGCTTCCGGCTCCTCCAATTCCTTAGAGCACGATGCTTGAAGTTGCAACGCTTGTGGTGAGTGCTCTAGCTCCGATAACACAAGTGGTATGTGAAAGATTGGCCTCTTTCCTGCTGCATCGTGAGATTAAATTAGATGACAACGAGAAGGACATGCTCAAGTCGCTGATGGAGACGATGACTCGTATACAGAGCTTGACGGAAAAGATAGATGGCTGGCAAATATATCGAAAAGAGGGGAGATCTTGGCTGAGAGACCTTAAGAGCGCAGCCTATGACACGAGTGACCTCCTTGAAGAATTGCCGTCACATGTATGCAAAAATTCTTTCAGCGGCAAAATCAAAAGCACCGTAGAAAAGGTACGCAAAGGTCCTACTTACAGAGAAACCCTAGAACGTATTGTGAGGAAACTAGATGAGATTTCAAAACAAATAAACAATCAGCCGGAAAACAACGGAGATCATCATAAAGCGAACCGGAGGTCACAAACAAGCTCCTTTACTGGTGAATCCCTTGTTCCTTGTAGAGAGGATGTTAAAAGGGACATAGTAGAGTGGTTGTTATCTGGCGACTCAAGTAAAGGAAATGTTTCCGTAATATCATTAGTAGGTATGGTGGGTCTAGGGAAGACAACCCTTTCCCAGCACATCTACAATGACGAAAATCTAGAGCACCATTTTACAAGTAAAGCATGGGTTTCTGTCGGCAAAGATTTTAATTTAGATAGACACATCAAATCGATCTTACACTCAACAGAGTTTTGCCCTTCTTCTCAAAGGGAAATGACTGCCACTTCTACAGTTTCGACGGGAGTGTCTGATAATGGCTCCCAGAAAGAAGTAACTGCCACTAAGTTTTCAGTTGATGCCACAACGGATACACAGGCATTACTACTAAAACTTAGGGAAGTGATGAAAAATCAGAAGTTTTTTCTTGTTCTAGACGATGTGTTGAATATAAAACCTGAAGATTGGGATCCATTAATAGCTTCATTGAAAGACGGAACCAGTGAAACCAAAATTCTAGTAACCACTCAGAGTCAGAAAGTAGCGACGATGATCACGGATGGTAATAGTACCATTTTATTGAAAGCATTACCTCATGATGCTTGTTGGTCATTGTTTCAAGGGGCGTTTGCAAACGAAAGGACATGTGCAAAGATAGGCTCGACCTTGCGTAAGAAAGTTGAAACCAAATGTGCTGGTCTCCCCCTGGTAGCGAAGGTCCTCGGGCGTTTCTTGAATTCCAAAATTACCGAGGAGGAAGACTGGACAGATATCTTGAACAGTGAATTATGGGACCTGCTTGAAGACAACAATGAGATTTTTAGGGCTCTGTGGGAAAGCTATCTAGCCCTTTCTACACAGGTAAAGCTATGCTTTACATATGGTTCCATAATTCCTAAAGGTTCTGCGTTTGACAAGGATAAACTAGTCCACTTATGGATGGCGGAAGGGTTTATTTTGCCGCAAGGAGAGAGAAGAATAGAAAATATAGGAAATGGTTACTTCAATGATTTGTTTTCTAGGTCCTTCTTTCAAAACACAAACAATGGCGCCTATGGAATGCATGATCTAATCCATGAATTTGCACACTGGCTCTTTCTTACGGAATGTTTGAGAATTGAAGACTCAGACTCTTCGGACAGGCTTGTCGTTGATTCAGGCGTACGCCATTTGTCAATACTTTGCAAAAGTACATCGCCAAAAGTTCTTGAGGAGGTCAGTTTCTGCGAGAGAATAAGAACAATCCTACTGCAATGTGGTGGTCATCATAATAACATTCATAGTATCCCTTACTCTCTGGGTACAGAGTTCAGAAAGTTACGCGTGTTAGACTTAAGTGGTGCTCAGATCGAAGAATTGCCACAGTCTATTGGTAGTGCGAAGCAACTCCGGCACATTGACCTCTCAAATACTCCAATCAAGAAACTCTGCAAAACTATTTCTAGACTTCCCAGATTACATAGATTGAAGCTCAAAAATTGTGGAAGCATTACTTATTTGCCGAGCATGAAGAAATTATCTAGCCTAAGACACTTTCATCTAGACGAAAAGCTTCAGATATGTTCCATGCCAGAAGGAATTAGTCAATTAACCAGCTTGGAGACGCTTTCTCACTTCTTTATGGGAACGGGGGATGGACAAAAGATTGAAGGGATGAAAAACATGACGAATCTTCGAGGATCATTGTGCATTTTAAAGCTTGAGAGTGTCAGTAATGCACAAGAGGCTACGGAAGCAGCACTGGATAATAAACAGTATCTTGAGGAATTGACATTGAAGTGGAACTCGCAACAGTTATTAAATCCCAATTTAGACGTTGTAGACGTCCTAAGGAGCCTTAAACCTCATGAAAACCTCAAGAAGCTGCATATATCTGGGTATAGTGGCAACAGGTTTCCACAATGGCTGGGCGGGTCAAGTTTCTCCAATCTGGTGAACGTTTCCTTATGCAACTTCAATAATTGCACAGTCCTTCCTCCGCTAGGACAGCTCCCGTCCCTCGAATCCCTCAGTATAAATAAAATGAGGAATGTGGAGGAAGTGGATAATGGATTTTGTAGAATACAGCACCCAGGAACGGGTTTCCCATCTCTAACGACACTACAATTTGTTGACATGTGCAATTTCGAAACGTGGAATGGTGTACAGGAGGGTGACTTTCCTAAGCTTCAGAAGCTTATAATTACCAATTGCGCCAGGCTACTTGAACTTCCAAAGCTCGTATGGCTCGAGTTTGCTGAAATTAACAACTCCGGTTTACTAGAAAGTTGGAGAGATCAGCGGATGAATAGGCCATGAAGTAAAATTCCTACTTATTTTGAACTTTTGAAGTTGGGTTTTCCGTACGTTCTTGAGGTATGACAAATCTTGCTTTTCTCTGTATGCATGGTTCTAATTAATCATAATTTTTCTGGAAGAGAAACAATGGTTGAAGCACACCACGAGCTAAACTCGCACACTTAGATCATTATTATTAGGGGGGATTCAAACCATTGAATCGCCACCGAAAAAGGGGGATAGTTGATATCTCAGCCGGACAAGGGGGAACTCTTTGATGTATAAACCTTTAAGATGTTTTAGTTTAAAATGAAAGTCTCATCAGTCCAATATCTTTTGGGGTCATGTATACTACCTAAGTTTTTTGTCATTCATCATCAAAAGAAGAGAAAAATGTTCGCACATAGTGGTAAATAGGTGATATAATTATCTTATATATTTTATATATATTAATACGATTAGTCTATTTCATTTCTCACAGTTGTTAGTGATTAGTCTATTTCATTTCTCACAGATGTAGAGGCTCAAGGCTATGCCCCGAGGCTCGTGTCCTTTCAATGAGCCTCTGTTACTTTTTTTATTCGATTGCAACATCAAACGGCTGAGTGCTGTCAGTGTCATTTGACTCATTTCAATGAGCCTCCATTTCTTTTTAATTGATTGCATCTGTAAACAATGAAATGTTTTTTATTACTTAGACGATATAAATATTGATGTCTTTATATTTGATGGCATGGATAATGAGCCTCTGCCTTTTCTAGACAGTGAAATTTTCGTATTGGCTGATTGTTAGTCTGTTTTTTATATAAAGTTTTTTTTTTTTTCATAAAACCGAGTTGGAGATTAGCTATTTTTGGCACCAGTTTTATCATCTGATGTGAATGATGTGTTTTTATAGATTTTAACATAAAACACATCTGATTCAATTTAAATCTTAATGTAATTATATATATTATAGTATTTATAGATTTTAACATATAAAATATCTATAATTATATTTAAAATAATAAACAAATATTTTTATATATTATATTATATACTAAAATATATGCAAAATAAATTTTAACATATTATATTTATATTAATTTATTTTTATATTTGATGTTTATCTCTTTAAATTCTCATGGGCATTTCTTATTACACCCCTTTCAAATATTTAATTAATTTATTTCAAAAGCATATTCTTGTAATTATCTCAAAACTGTCAAAACACCCCTCGTGTTGCTTACATATTGTTATGACACCCTTACAGTTGTCATTAATTTATTTCAACCAATTCGCACTTCGCAGCCCCTCCAAAAAGCAGAAAATTTCATATATTTTTAAGATTACAATTGTAATCTGCCAGTAATAACCATAAAATAAAATACAAATAAGTAAATTGTAGAATCGGCTACCATAACCAATTAGGAGTGAACACGTCACTTGCTGTTACATTTAGGAACACGTATAAACTGTCGACATGTTAACTTCTGATTGGGCGTCAAAGTCCATTTTATACCTTGTTTGTAGTAAATGGAGAGTGGTTAGCTGAATTAAGGAGAAGAAAAGGAACAGTGACAAAGCAAAAGTCCCGAGTAAGAAGGAAAAGAAGGTTTTTAAAATTGAACCGGTCAGGGGTCTGTCTCTTGGGTTGAACAGTCTGATCGTTTGAACTGAATGAAAGTTTTGACAAGAAAACTAACAATAGCTAAAACTGTTAGATAGTTTGAATGGTTGAATTGTATGGGTCAGTGGTTTATTGATCAAATCAACAATTCTTAGTAAAATAACAGTTTTGGGATAAAAAGAGATCAATCACCTGATTGGTTCCCAGTTTTTCTGATCCAACTGTCTGGGTACAGTCCGGTTTTAAAAACCATGAAAAGAAGTGTAAAATCTCCAAAACGGAGAAAAATAAAAGCTAGATATCCCCCCAAAACCAGGCAAGGAAACAATATTGGCATTTTGCCCAAACACTACCAAAACCGAGCCAGAAAGATTAGGAACGTAGAGGGTTGACCCTTCTTAATAAATAGGTTGCTTACTTGTAGAACACATGGATACACCATGGAGAAACACATTCATGACCATTTAGTTGATATAGCTGATCATAAATATCTTTAGCTGAGAGAGATAGAATCAGTATATATGGGCATTGCCTTTCCAGGATTGTGAGGTATTGAAGCAAAAGAAATAGCTAAAACAAAATTATAGAAAGAAGATAAAGAGAAATATGGCACAAATGGTAATAATATTTATCTACATGTATCATTTTTAATTACAATGGTAACGTGACTAATTAGATCAGTAGTAGTAATAGAATCAACAGGTGAAATAGGATTTTAGTCTCCTTAGGTGGATATTTAGTTGAGCCTAAAGAGTATTAAGAACTTCCCTTGCTTTCCTGAGAACTTTTTGCCATTAACCTAACCTTAATAGTTTAGGAGGATGAAATATTAGTATTAATAGGTTGAGATAAAGGAAAAGTAGGGAGAAAAAAACAGGAATATGAAGAAGAGAGGAGAGGATCCCTTTTCCATAAAGCCTCTCACTTAAAAAAAGCTGACATCCATTAACATATATATCTATTGACAGGTTTCATGTGAAATAATAGAAACACATAAGAGTAGACAATTTTTTGTTGAAAATACATTAAATTAATGAATAAATATTAATCAATAAATAGTGATTCCCAATAATAGTTTAATCTCTAATAAATATTAAAAAAATAAACAATGATGAAAATATATAATGATTGAAAATATAATAAGTACAATAATTATAATAATACAATAAATATATAACTACTAAAAAATATGATGAAAATGCAATAAATACAATAAATTAAATTTCAAAAAAAAATCATAACAAAAATTAATATTCAATAAATATTAAATTAATTTAAATTTAAATTTCAAAAATTTAAATTAATTTAGTGCAAATCAATAACTAAATTCCACAAAATAAATTAAATTAAATTAAATAATATCATATCAAAAGTACATAATTATTGATAATAAATTAATCTCTAATAAATATTAAATTAAATTCCAATGAATAAATAAATTTATAAAAAATACAATAAAAATTAAAAAATAAAAATACAATAAATACAATAGTTATGAAAATTCAAAAAATAATTACTGAAAATACAATGAACACAATAAATACATAATTACTGAAAATAAGTTTATAACAAAAATACAATAAATACAATAAATTAATTTTTAAGAATTAAATTAGTGAAAATTAATAATTCAATTCCACAAAATACATTAAATAAATTAAATTCATATAAATATTAAATTAAATTCTAAAAATTCAATAAGTTAAATTTCAAAAATAGCATAATGAAATTACATAATTATTAATAAGAAGTCAATCTCTGGTAAATATTAAATTAAATTCCAAAAATTCAATATATTAAATTTTAAAATGTTGAATTAAATTGGTGCAAATCAATAATTAAATTCCACAATACGTTAAATTAAAGTTGAAAAAAAATAGCATAACAAAAACATAATTACTGAAAAGAAAATAATCTCTAATACAATAAAGCAAACATAAAAGTATGTACTTGTTTTGATTAAAAAATTGGATTCAACACAAATTTCCAAGAAGGAAAGTCTACCTTTTGTTCAAGTCAATTATTAAAAACAACGAGGTGAAGAAGGGAATAAGGAAACCTAAAAGAAGAGACTAATGAAATTAAACAGCATCCTACTTGGGAAGGGGGAGGAATGGAGAGAGAGAGAGAGAGAGAGAGAGAGAGAGAGAGAGACTAGGCCTCTAACTTGGCATATTGGGAGGTGTGGAAACCTATGTCTTAGGAGAGGAACAAGGAGAAAAAGGGAGGTTAATGAATTCATAGAGAGGGTGCAGAGAAAGGCTACATACTTGGCATAATGGGAGGTGTAGAAACCTATATCTTAGGAGAGGATAAAGGAAAAAAAAAAAAAAAAAGAGTAACAAATTCATAAAGAGTAATGGAGAGAGGTTGCAGACTTGCATAATGGAAGGTGTGGAAACCTAAATCTTAAGAGATGAAAAAGGAAAAAAAGGGTAAATTGATGAAACCTCCCCTAAAGTTTCTGATCGTTGTTGAAACATTCCCTGAAGTTTAGTAATTGCAATCACCTCCCATTAACTTTTTAATACAGTTGCAAGTAGACTCCTTTTGGTAGAACCTTAAAAAAAAAGGGCATGAAAATGTCCAAAATATCCACACACTTACTTTTGAGACTGTTTCCTATGGACCAAAAAAAAAAAAAAAAAAAAACAAAAACAATACAAACTTTGTAAACAACAAAAACAAAGATATTTTATACTTGTAGCTTTACCTTTGAGTGATTGATATGAAGGGCAAATTTGAAAAATAAATCAATTTCAAAAAAAAAAAAAGAGATTGGAAGGGTTTGGGGTAGTGATTCATGTGAAGAGAAAAATTTAAAAACATTTTTCTTAAAAGTAATTACATGGGTATTTTTGACATTTTAATGCCTTTTTAGAAAATTCTACCATAGGGGGTCTATTTGCAACTATGTCAAAAAGTTTAGAGGAGGTTTCAGCAACAACCAGAAAATTTAAGGGAGGTTTCAGAAATTTATGAAAAAGAGACTAACGAATTGCTAGAGAGGAATGGAGAGAGAGGTTGCTGATTTGGCATAATGGGAAATGGTATCTAACCAAGAAGAAAGAGTAAAAAAAAGGAAACATATATCTTAGGCGACTCCAACTAATTCATGAGAGAATAAGGGGGCGTTCTTTTTCTAGATTTTGAGAGAGGGGAAAGTTGGTCAATGGGATTTTGATTCTCATTGACCAAATACCCCATGTCCTTTTTTCAAATTCATGTAGTAAGTGATACCCATCTCTTAGGTGGGTAAATAACCTTCCCACCTTGGGGAAAAGTTACCAACACTTGAAAGGGACAAAAATGCCCCTTGTGACAATGAAATATTATGGAAAAATGGCCATTGCCTTATTTACATGGAAAATAAAAGAACATGGGTAAATGCACTTACCCATGTAAATCATTCCTAGGAAACAATTACCTAGGTAAGTGTATCTACTCGGATAAGTAACTTATTGAAATGCAAAAGGGGCCTAAGAGAGAAATTGTAGGAGCATTCAAGGGAGGCTAATGAATTCATAGGAGAGTATTCTACGTGAGAAGGGAGATGATACCTTAAATATGATTGGATAGTTTGAAAATGACATGGATTTTAATAATATAAAATTAAAAAAAAGGAGAAAAAATAGGAACTTCTTTCTTTTAGTGTGTGTACACACACACACACATATATCTATATATATATATATATTATATATATATATATATATATATATATATATATATGTATACATATATATATATATATATGTATGTATATATACACACACACCCACCCACCCTTTTTTGAATTTTTGAATAGAAGATATCCCACCAAGACCTAAAATAGGGATGAAGCAGACATGATTAAACACCCCTAAGGAAAATAAGAGGTTGATTCACTAAGGCTTATTTTGGAAAGAGTACAAATACAAATATGCAGAGTACAAAACCTTGTATTTAGTACATATTTGCACAATGCATATTTGTATTTGTACTCCTTCAAAACTAAGTCGAATAAACAAAAAAGGTTATGAAGGGATTGAAAATGTGGTGATTTAGATAGGGGTGTCAATGGTATTCGAAAATCTGATTTCGAATTCAATATTCGACATAATCGAATCAAATTCGAATAATTCGAATATCTAATCGGTCGGATTTAGATATCCTATGCTTACCGAATGGTTAATCAGATTCGAATTTGGATATGACCTGATTCGATTTGATAAATATCTAAATTCGATTGATTATTTAATTCTTATATATAATATATATAATATTTTATATAATAATTAAGTTATATAAATAATTTATATATTTATATACTTTATATCAATAAAATATTTATTTTATATATTTATTAATTATCTAAAATAATTTAATCAAGTTTAAATTGAATATTCGAATATTTAATCGGATTCAAATTCGGATATTAATTTCCAATATCCATCAGATATCGAATCGAATTCAGATATCGGATTCGAATTTGGATATTACCTGATCCGGTTTGAATTTGACCCATTTACACCCCTAGATTTAGATGATATGAGAGTGAGAAGAATTGTAACATGCATAAAACATTCCCCCAAAATTTATAATGAACATTCATCTAATATTGAAAAATTATGTCATTTCCATCAAGTGTTTGCATTTTTTTGGGCGATTGATCTGAAATTAAATCTTTAATAATCTGATTAATATTTAAAACTGTTCTATATATTTTTCTTGATTTTTGGGCTATTCGTATGGTGGAGATTGAATTTTTTAATGGTGCAAGAAATCTATACACCTACTATTCTATTCATTATTGGTTTGTAATTAATTATTTTTAATTTGTAGATGGAATGTACAGGAATTCAATTCTGATGTAATATTAATAGAAAATTAAGTTTTCTATTTTATTTCATTCGAAGTCGAAGCAAAAAGCGCAAATGAGAGATTTTCGCAGATTTGGGTTCGGCCATCTATGATTTGCAGTTTTGGAAACTATGTACTGCGAACTAATCTTTGTTTTTGTAGGGTAGTAGTACGAACAACCCTCCTACTGATTCTTGATTGTCTTGTATCAGTTATTTAATTTCAAATCATTATATTGAATTAAATCTTAAAATTAAACATCGAATCCTAGACCCATTCGAACCAGATTGAACCAAACTGGTTAGATCGAATCTGTGGTTCTATGGGGGTTGTTATCTGCCCTAAAATTTTCTACATAGATCAATGAATTGATGGTTAATTGCAATATGCAATTCGGTCCATAGGTGTAAAACCTTGTGTTTTAATTATGGGTTTTACAGTTATCTAATTGATTGAATCAATTATGATTTTTATGCATGTGATGTATGGATGTATGATGTGCTACGTTCTTGAGCCATAAGCACTTGGCCCATGCTGATTCGTTAAGTGTCTCTTATGCACACCATGGTTGAATGCATATCATTGTCATGGTGTCCTTAAGATCATTGGATGATCTCCCTTTGTGGTGTTCCCCACACCATTTTCCCCTCGAAGAGAAACTGTGTAGATCCCTAGCCATTTAGGGCCTATCTAAATTTGGTTTTGAGAAAGTCAGTGAGAGCCACTTTGGTTTGACCTAAATAAAACTAGGGCATAATATTCCGTTCCCTCCATTGAAATATGAGTGCATGTGATAGGGCAATTCTTATAATGAATTCTCTAAAGGCCTTCCATCATTAACATGAAGATGCTCCATTCAGTAATGAGAAAACGCACCATAAAATTGGGTTATTCATTTGCTGTTGGATTTGTTGGAATGTTTCATAAGATGATAAGGGCATCATAGACTAATGTGGGAGGGGCCTATCCTAAAATGGAAGACTCTCTCACGGTACCTTAGCGTTCATGAATATGATGAGTAAGCACTCACTGGATATAAATGTTTAACCTAAAATGGTAATAAACCTTGTTAGACAGAGGCCAAAGGGAAAACTCATAAGATGACTAGATGTAATCCTTTACAAAAGGTGGTGGGGTTATGCAACTGAAACAGTTGGTTTCATGCACCTTATGTAATTTCCCACATTTCTAGAGACAATTCATAGTTTTTGTCACTACTGAGATGGGAGGAAAATCTCAGAGATGAATAAATGAAAATAAAACATAGATTAAAAATCATATCTATATAGATAACATGAATTAAATAAGATTGTGAACTAATATTTACTTTGCCCTTTATCAGAAATGACAAACAGACAATTCGCTAAATTGTTAGACGACAACAAGTTTAAGGGCCCAAACTACGGTAACTGGTATCGTAACCTTATGTTGGTCCTGACATCCGAAAAATTGAACAATGTAGCTAAAAACCCTACCTTGTATTATCCGAGTGATAGGGCTTCTAAGGCCCATAGGAGGGATTATCAAAAATGGGAAGAGAAAAACTATCTTGCTCGGTATTACATCATAACCTCTTTAAATAATCAGATACAACGACAATTCGATTAGATCAATTTGTCCAAAAATATCTTGGATAGTCTAAGGACAATGTATGAAAAACATAATCATTATATTCGTCAGAAGGTCTTGAAACAGTTCATAACTGCATAAATGTCCAAGAACTAAGTAGTTCATGACCATTGTCTTAAGATGATGGAATACATTAATGAACTAGAGGCTCTTGGATTTGGGCTTGATTATGTCACCAAAGTTGATGCCATCCTAAATTCTTTGTCTTTTTTCTTTCAATTAGGTCATCATAAACTATAACATGAATAAACTATTAATGTTAGCATCCAAGAACTCAACAATATATTGCAGAGGGCTAAAGAATTAATAAAGAAGGATGAACCCATTGCCATGCTTGTTGTAAGTGGCAAATCAGACAAAAAGAAGAGAAAGGCAAAGAAGAAGCATTAGAAGAAAATTAGCAAACCCAAAAAGGCAAAGAAAGGACAAAGCAAAGAACTCTTTTTAGTCACGAGGAGAAGTTACATCCTGTATGCTTGCATGTGAAGAACTCTTTTTAGTCAAAGCAAAGAAAATCACCTCCATATTAATCAAATACAGGAGAACACTGCTACAAAATTTCAACTAACCCGAACTCTAGAAAAATATTTTGTATAAGCATAAAGGTGGATCAAATCAGCAGCTACATCATGCCGACACTTGTATATACATGGAGAACTTCAAACTTCATCCCTCAACCTTGTATGTACACTGCTTACCATAATAAAGATTTCTACAGCTCTCTCCGGAGATCTACAGATCCAGAAGTATGGGTGGAGCTTTATTTGGGTCACCAAATACACTTCTCATTACATACCTTACCTATTAACATGAATTACATTCAGATCACAATGAAAGACAAGCATTGTGGGGGGGGGGGGGGGGAGAGAGAGAGAGGTTCCCTCCCTCAAGTAAAAATAGAAAGGTAAGCACCTTATCAAGAGTAAGAGCCAAATTCTGAAGCCTCTGGTTATAGACCCCCTCAGCCTGTATCATGCAAGAAGAGATAAGACACAAGTTATTATAAAATCATTCATCAACCCACAAGCATAACATTCATAAGCTTATGTCCACCCATGCATCACATAACAATGTGCAGAGTCTGCAAACATGCAATGAATGATATGATATAAACATATCATAACCAATAGTCACTTGAATCTCAGCTTCATTTTTCTCAACTTCTTCAGAAATATCTAGGAAAATTTTCCTCTTCTCTTCCAAGTTATGCCTTAGAATCTCCTCAAGAAGCTTTGTTCTTTCAAAATTTATAAACCTCACCTTCATTCAAATTCGTATAAAATACATTCAGAAACAAACCAGAGAAGCATCAATTCTGTGACAAATTATAAGGTAACAACATATACCAGACGGGCTGAATATGCAATAAGTCAATCAGGTAACCCAGCAAGCAAGCAGGCACCTAGACCAGCCCTTCCCAAGTCGATATAATCCTCCTCAGATACGGAAGTCAATTCACAAGCTTCTAACATCAACACTTCTCTTGGATAGTTTTTCTAGCACTAGAAAGGATTGCAGGAAACAAATTGAAGAAGTAATTTTTCTTCAATCAATTCAAACAGAGAAGAAAGGAAGGAGGTCATTACCAGAACACTAGTATCACTGTGATTTCTGTGGAAGAACCGCTTGGGCAAACAAGTTGTGAGAAGTTCTAGAATATACCAACTGGACAGTGATGGAAGCACTTCCACTGAAGGATGGCTTAAACTCATCCTGGAGCCTTCACAAATCGGGCATATTTGGCATGGATGGAAGGCAAGTCAAGAGCTCGTGCAGATCAGTTTTTTTTCAGCACTTCAGGCAGGTGATGCAGGGATTGGAGATCCACAACTTCTGGAAAAGGGAAAGGAAAAGGAAAAGGAAGAAACCAATCAAGTGCCTGAAACAAAATGGTCTAGGTTTTAGAGCAAGAAAATTTCCAGACTGAGAAAGGCTGAAAAATATAAACTTCTTTTACTATAACACATCCAAAGACCAATAAACTCATAAGTCATTAGAACCCACAATTAGAACCTTCGTAACAAATCAGCATAGAAAAAGAAGTTTCTAACTATTGGACAATACCATTATGTTCAGAAACTCGGACATTTTTGTTAATACAACAATGTGATTGCATTATTAGTTAGAGCCCAGAGAGAATTCTTTGCAGGCATATATATTTTCTCAATTTTCTAAACTTGGATTTTCCTTCTTTATCTGAAATGAATTTTTATTTAAAATAAATTGGAAATGATCTGGGCACATCCTATTTATGTCATATTAGGTGCAGCCCCAAATCACTCTCCAATGAAGATCTTTTGTTATAGTGAAAATAACATAAGGAGAACTATCCATGGGCATACTAGTAACATATTCAAATTGGTACTAGTCAACATCTTGTACAAAATGAAACATACCGTCAACCACAGTGGGAGGAAACCCAAAACAGATGGAAGAGAAGCAAAAACAATGCAAGATAGAGCAAGAACCACACTTTGCTTGACCTGCAAGAGTGCATTCAGATTAGATTAATTAACATGATCTGCAGTTCCTGCAGAAATATAAATGGCAGTGGACTGATGAATACCAGTGATGTTGTTTGACGAGCTTTAGTAATGCAAAATGGTACACCAGAAATATTATCCTGCAACAATAAACCATCTGCAACAGCTATAGCAGTTGCACTGGCACGTTGAGCAAGCACTATACCCACAGTTGCTGCAACAAGTGCTGGTGCATATACCATTATCAAACCTCCTCCTGTGAAGAAGTTGCAGAACTTTGCTTGACCTGCAAGAGTGCACTCACGTTAGGAGATAGCCATGCATTTTGTACCACACAGACTAGTTGAAAACAGAGAATAAATAAGCATGACAGGCTACCACCTTCTTTGTTGCAAAGCATAAGTGGATCCTGCGGGACATTTCTGTCTTGCTACTAGAGCTTTTGCTACCATTGCAGGCAGGCTATGGCACATTGCAGGGGTAAGGCTGCAAACATCTTTTCTAAAGCCCATTTAGGACTGCATACATCTTTTCTAAAACCCATTTAGGAACTTTAGTTTAATGTGGATAGAATGCAAACCATTCAGTAATGTTGCTTCACAGAATTCCCATACCCATAGCTGATACCATGTGGCTCCACCCAGTAACCAACTGGAATTTCTGTTAGAGGCATTAAGAAGTTTGCGATTGGAGCACGAGCAGAAGTCTAGGTGGGGCAGAAGAGAAACAAGAGAAAAGAGAAGCGAGAAAGAGAAAGCCTGAGGAAGTATAGAAGCCATGACCACTCAATGAAGAAGATGAGGAAGAGGCAGAGGAGGAAGAAATTTCTACAGTCATATTGATGATTGATGATCGATTAAGAGTCTAACAATAATAGTAAACAAAAAAGCATATCAGTAAACACACTTATAATGCCAATCTTGGAATTGTACTTTGAGACACATATTACCTCTGCACCTCTTGAAGGTAAATCCCGATCATCGTTTAGCATGTCCTGAAGATTTTGCGAAAGTACAGATATTATCCTTCCCACCCGGTGTTGTACATCACTACATGCTCTAGACACCCTTTCAAGGTTATCTTCTATCCGCTTGAATCGTTCATCTTTATCCTCATGCCCCCAACCTCCTCTTGTTGATGTAAACTCTGATGCTCTATTTCTACAACTCATGCTCAAAGTGGAAGGAGTAATGCCTAATCCATACGTTCGCACATACCCATGTCGTTTCGCTCCAAACATTTGATCAAAGTCGTCGTCATTAGGGACTGAGGACCCACCAGAAGTCGTGGTCCATAGTGATGTTAGGTTCTCTAATTGTTCCTACAAAATACAACACAACTGTTGTGAGGCTAATATGGGATTTTTATACTAAAACATATAATTAACATTAAATACGTGTGTGTGTTCAATAATCAACCATTGCCCTTCTTGATTCTGCATCTACAGGCGCCCCATCTTTCCTTTTATGTGTTTTGATCCACACAAGTCCCTTACTTGGTTGTGCCCCATCACTGGTTTCCTGCATCTATATCCATACTAAGCATTCGACATTATCATCATTTTCAAGTAGTAGTATAGTTAGCTGATTGTATTACCATCTCATGACGCAATCTTGCATTACTCTTATTGGTCCCCCCAGAGTGTGCGTATTTTTGCTAGGACCGATTTCCTCTAGCTATAGCACTCTGTATCTACAGTTTTATGAAAACTACAAGTGTAAGGCCACATATATTGTGACACTCGAACAATATAGGTTAATCAATATAATTAAGAGATAATACCTTGCCCTCATCAAAGTTCCAAAAAATGACAAGAATCTGCCATTGATCATTAGGAACCTTATTTGGGCAATTCCGCATTGCCTCATCAGGGGTAACTGGATCATAGTATATGGCTTTCAAATCTGACTTGTAATCTTTCCATTTTTTTCCAATCGAGGACAATACCCACTTTTTACCTGTACTATCTATCTCAAATTTACCCTACAAAGAACACATTTAAGCCAATGTATTAGCAATTAATGTATGAATTCAAACAAATAAGCAGACCTAAATAAAAAAATCATATACCAGTACAAGGTTCCAAATGTCCTCTTTACGGGACTGGAAATAAAGTCCACTGCTTGAAACCTAGAGGACAGAGATCGCTGTTCCTGGCAATTGTTCCTTTAAACTTCACTATTTTCTTTGTATTTTCTCCAATTCCTTGGCCTACCTCATTTAATGTTATGGGTATTTTTTTCTCCTGTTGGCAAGTTCCAAATATCGACAACTCTTATGGGGCCCCTGCCCCTCCTTTGCACTGAGGCATCTATTTCATAGTACACAAGAAGTTAAAACATTCAAAGTGAATATGATAAAAATAAGGCCCAAAATAAAAAGTTATTCATAAAATAATACCAATTGATCCAACAACATCTTCAACCATAATTTCCTACGAGAAAGAAAACAAACATTTTAAATTAGTTTCCTTTGGATTCCGATTTGGAATGATCCAATCCCAATAGTCTGTTTGGTTCAGACAGGAATAGGAATGATAATTAGAATCAGCAAGAATGAGATTTCATTCCCCAAACTGTGCAAGGGCTGGTACCATCCATACTCCCAAATATTGGAAGTCTAATGCCACCACAAGAGTCAGCATCCCCACTCCAACTCATCCAGGGGTTTGTACCATCTGCCCTACCAAGGGCTCATTAACGAAGAGCACCCTATTCTCATATATGATGTAGTATGGACCAACAGACCTGAACTTGCAAACTTGCATGGGGACCATTAGGGTTATCAATGGTATGGACCAACAGACCTGAACTGATCTGAATCTATTATATGGAGCTGGATCTGTATTTTAATCCCCAATTATTAATAGAATCAGTTCCTGTTATGTATTTTGAGTCCCCATTAGAATTTTCTATTTTGGTTAAGAAAGGGTGTAGACATCTTAACAAAGGACCATTCTATTTTGGTTAAGAAAGGAGAGGATCTGTACCCATGCAGTATAAAACAAGAAAGGAACTTACATGGAAGTAAGAAAAACCTAATTAGCTAATTCACTCAGCAACAACCCCCAAAGTCCCTTTATCAACAACCTATCAAAAGATAGTATACTCCAATCAACTCAAATCAGCCTCAACCCCACCTATTTAGGGTCAGTCATGTCAGTACACTACATCAAACCAAAGAAATTTTGAAAACTCTGTTTCCTGTTTGCAAGGAGTTTAGAGTTTTTTTTTTTTTGGTTTGGGGTTGGTTGTATTGGGCATACTGGTTTTCCTCTGTACAGCTTCTCAATGTACCGGGGTTCTATCGTATCTTTGCTTTATGGTTTTTAATGAATTACTTTACCTTACAGTTCAAAAAGACAGATCCCCAAAGCATACAATGTTTTCAGACAACAGAATATCCCAGCCTCAGTTTCAGTCCCTTTCCTTCCTGAGGACCTCTATTCTCACCCTCGGGGGTACCAGTTCAGTCACCATCTCTAACTCCACCTTCAGACCGCCATTACAAGGGGAAACTCAGTTCCCCAAACAGATAGCCAGTCAGATCCAACCCCATACACCAAGGAAGCCATATAATATGTGTAGAGTTTATCTTGTTTATTGGGGTGGAATGCTTTTATTGTTTGTTGGGCTAATTGGCTAAATGTCCTGAGGTGGGGATAATGTTGGCATTGGAAAGCACTAAGTTGCAGCAGTGCAGAGTGATAATGGAGGATGACAGGGGACACTAAAGTTTCTTTGTATGTGCTATTGTGAGCCAATCAGGGAAGAGCAAAAGATGGGAGTGACCTACTGCACTAACTCCTCTTTATGTTTATGATAAGAGCATGACAACTCCTTTATATCAAATTCATGGATACCAGCTAAAAGCCAACCATCCTTTTGTAAAGCTTGTCCTTTATCCAACCACTTAAGAGTCACATCACTTGGTCCATACTCAGCACCATACCGCATCCACCTCTTCCTTTGATGCCAAACACTACTTTACCAAAGTAAAAAAAAAATCTCTACTATGTACCCTTCATAGGATACTCATAAAATCTCCTTTTCACTATGTATGAAAGATACCCATCACAGCTCTTCCCTCTCTTGTTAATTTGGATGTTAGTATTCATGTGCGTGTGCATAGAATAGAAATGTAAAGTAGTTAGTATTCATGTGCGTGTGCATAGAATAGAATTTGACTGTATGTTAGCTGTGAAACAAATGGTTCACCTAGACAAAAAAAGCCCCATTTCCCAAGGAACAAATATTCCCAAGACCATGATTTAGAAAGTACTTTTTCAGAATGATAGTCTAGTAGTAAATAATAACTTCCAACAGGTAGGTGCGTGGTGCTAGACTTAGGGTTAAGATCCTCTAATGACATCTACCTTTCAGGCATCAGCAAACCTACCAATGCTACTGCTCACAGCTATTCTATTCTAAGTTAGGTGATTTCTAGTACATTTGCATTAGCCTAACATAAACATTTGTGCAAGCTATAGGATCCGGCTGTAGCGGCCTCTTGTTGGTGTTTAGCCTAACATAAACAACTTACAATTACTGTTTCTCCTCATATGTTTTCTGGAAAAGTGGTTCTCAAGATTAAAAGAAAAAGAAGAAAGAAGACAAGTCATTTAAATTGCTTCTCTTTTTTACTCATCTGGGTCCTACCCTACACATTATATCAATATCAAGTTATCTCTGTTGGACAGTTTTGTATGTCCTTAGCTCCAATCAGTTTTGATGTATTTTTGATATTTAATGTAAATAAATAAAGTACATGTTTGATTCATGTTGTGTGGTATACTTCTGTGTAAAACCCTTAAACTGGACACTTAATGAGACTTGTGTTAGTTTTAAATGTTCATAGCCGTTGGATAAGTCTGGGGAGATTTATCCTACCAAGGCTAACACTGGTGTGCTGCCAACTGTTGGGGTGGCTTGTCTCAGCCGCTAGGGTGAGACCCAAGGCACACGTAGTGTAGGATTACTTGAATCCTTGAACCGGACCAGGTATCCAATATTGCCATAGACCTTGGAGATTGATGGACAAAACTGGAAAGTTACACCTGACCCCTAGACTCGATTATGATATTGGACTAGGTGTCGGATTGGGCTGTCTTTGATATTCCAATCAGAGAGATCCTTAGCGGGGGTCAAAACTTGGGTATGTTGGGACAGCCCGAGAATTCATCTGAATGGGTGATCGTAGTGACAGGATCAACCCCTTTGTCGGACAAAGGTAATGATCGGGGATGCACTCTCACTGATGGAAACCAAGACAGCCGATTTCAACAGTCTTGGTTTCCATCAGTGAGAGTGCATCCCCGATCATTACCTTGTCCGACAAAGGGGTTGGTCCTGTCACTATGATCACCCATTCAGATGAATTCTCGGACAGTCCCAACATACCCAGGTTTTGACCCCCGCTAAGGATCTCATTGATTGGTATTTCAAAGACAGCCCAATCCGACACCTAGTACAGTATCATAATCGAGTCTAGGGGTCGGGTGTAACTTTCCAGTTTTGCCCATCAATCTCCAAGATCCAGGGCAATACTGAAAATCTGGTCCAGTTAAAAGATTCAAATAATCTTACACTGTATGTGCCTAGGGTCTCACCCTGGTAGCTGAGACAGGCCACCCCAACCGACTTGGTGGCACCACAGTGTCAGCCTTGTCAGGACAGATCTCCTCAGACCGACCCACTGGCTGTGAACATTCTAAACTAACACGAGTCTCATTAAGTGTCCAGTTTAAGGGTATTACACAGAAACATACTAAGGGAACATGAATCAAATATGCACTTTTATTCATTTACAATAAACTCATAAAGTACATCATTCTGATTGAAGCTAAGGGCATACAAAACTGTCTAACAGATCCCACTTGCACTTAAGTCTAATCAGGTACTAGCCGGAGTCCCATGCTTTCCACGTGTTTCTCAAACACTTTCTGTGATAGTGGCTTTGTCAATGAGTCTATCATATTCTCCGCTGATGCTACCTCTTATCATCATCCTCCCGTAGGTCCAGTGTTGTTATACAACAGTGGAATGGATGATGTGCTGAATTCCAAATTTAGGAATAAACACTTTCATTCATAAGGCAGCCTCACTTACGACAATGTGTTCGGCATTGGTTGTGGACTTTCAATTTGCTACTTAGGACCCTTGTTTGCTGACATTCAGGAAACAGCACATGATCCTATCGTGAAAACATATCCAGATGTAGACTTTCTATCATCTGGATCCGACTGGAAATCGGCATCTGTATACCCTTGGACCTGCAGTGAGCTACCGTCGAACACTAGACAAAGCTCTTTTGTCCTTCGAAGGTACTTAAGTATGTTTTTCACAGCAATCCAATGCTCCTGCCCTGGGTTGGCCTGAAATCTGCTTACTATAGTCACTACCTGGGCTATGTCAAGACGAGTGCACAGCATGGCATACATGATGCTCCTTACGGTTGAGGCATAGGGAACGTCTTTCATGCCATCAATCTCCTCAGAAGTTTTGGGAGACATCTTCTTGAAGAGAGTGACTCCGTGCCTGAAAGGAACATTTCCTTTCTTGGAGTTTTCCATGCTATATCTTTTGACTATTTTGTCAATGTAAGCAGATTGGGATAATCCTATTATCCGCTTCGATCTATCTCTATAGAGTCGAAGACCCAGTATATAGGAGATTTCTCCAAGATCTTTCATGGAGAATTGTTGTGATAGCCATACTTTCACCGTAGTTAACATTCCTACATCATTCCCAATGAGTAGAATGTCATCTATATACAGAACCAAGAAGGTAACCTTATCTCCACTGTACTTCCTGTAGACACAGGGTTCATCTGGATCCTACTCAAAGTCAAACGATTTGACAGCAGAGTTAAAACGGATGTTCCAACTTCTAGAAGCTTGCTTAAGTCCATAAATGGATCTGTTAAGTTTACATACCATGTTTTCGTGTCCTGCAACAATGAAGCCTTGCGGCTACTGCATATAGATATCTTCAGTAAGATCTCCATTCAGGAATGCAGTTTTGACATCCATTTTCCAAAATCTCATAATCATGGTATGCTGCTACAGCTAGCAGGATCCTAATGGATTTAAGCATGGCCACAGGCGAAAAGGTTTCCTCATAATCGATGCCCTCTTTCCGAGTGTACCCTTTCGCCACCAGTTGAGCTTTGAAGGTCTCAACCCTACCATCGGGGCCCTTCTTCCTCTTGTAAATCCATTTGCAACCGATTGCTTTTACCCCAGAGGGTGAATCTACTAGAGTCCAGACTCCATTGGTCTCCATTGAGTCCATCTCTGCTCTCATGGCCTCCACCCACTTCTGGGAATCTATGTCCACCTCACTAGTCAAGGTTTCCACCAGGTAACTATCCTGGTCATAACCATAACGAACTGGTGGCCTGGATACCCGAGTGGATCTTCTTGGTTGGTCACTACCTAGAACTTGTGGGACATCTCCCACTGCTCCTGAACTCTCATCATCAAGGACTATTTCCTAACGATGGGTGTCCAGGATATAATCGGTTTCCAAGAATTGTGCATTTTGTCTGCATAACACTTTCTGCTCACTTGGGTCATAGAATAGGTAACCTACAGAGCCTTTTGGGTAGCCTACTAATAGGCAACGGCTGGTCTTGGATTCCATCTTGTCTGCACTCGTTCTTTTAATGTGTGCTGGACAACCCCAAATCTTCAAGTGTCTGACACTTGGTTTCTTTCCAGTCCAAAGTTAAGTCCCAGAAAGCTAAGTTCTCACTTTTTAGAAATTGAAGCTATCACTTTATAGTTTACATTTTTTATGAACTCAAAGACTATGCAGTGAACTAACAGACTAAGTAGCTCTACCAACCTTACTTTCAATTCAGATAAAACCTCATCAGTCCTCTCCGCAAGGTCCCTTCTACAAAGATGAGCTCTTCATTGCTTCCGCGGGGGTTGGCAGCCAACGAACTAAATAGGCACCCATGTTGGTAGAGCCTTCCAAGGCTCCCGTGTGAGTTGGTGACCTAAAGTTAGTAGTGCTGCCCCTGAAGGTCGAGCTCCTAGTAGCTTCTTGTAGGAGTGGGTGACCGCATTACAAGGCTGATTCATCACAATCACAGGTAGCTCGGCACCTGGTCAGCCCGACACCTCAGGTAGCTTGGCACCTGGTCAGCTTGGCACCTCACAGGTAACTCGGCACCTGGTCAGCTTGACACCTCAGGTAGCTCGGCACCTCACAGGTAGCTCAACACCCGGTCAGCCTGACACCTCAGGTATCTCGGCACCTCACAGGTAGCTCGGCACCTAGTCAGCCCGACACCTCACAGGCAGCTCAACACCTAGTCAACTCGGCACCTGGTTAGCCCTACACCTCACAGGTAGCTCGGCACCTCACAGACAAAGCCTACAAGCCACATTACTGCTTAAGACCCAGTTGCCTCTTCGGCAAGGGCAAAGTCAAGAAGAGTGGACTACAAGTCGCTCCCAAAGCCTACAGGCCACATTATTGCTAAATACCCAGTTGCTTCCTCAGCATGGGCAAAATCAGCAAAAGTGAACTATAAGTTGCCCCCAAAGCCTAAGGGCTACACTACTGAACTGGCAGAGACCTCCTCACCTTACAGGCTGCTTGCTACTTGCAAGCAGCTCGCCACATACAGACGACTCCCAAGGCCTAAGGAATTGGATCGGCATTTACTAGCTCGTCGACTTACAGGCCAAAAGAAGAATACTCCCTTCACTGAGTTACTCTCAGCTCGGGAGTGGGGGGCAAATGATGAGGGCAGATTTGGCCCTCCAGTGAAATTGTGACACGTGGCACCTCGTGACAACTAGGCGACACCCAGGCAACAACTTACCAAGTTGGTGTCCCACCCGGGCACCGGCCTGGCGTGGCCTGCGCGACCTGGCCGACCTGGATCAGCTTAGCACATGATCCGACCTGGCCGACCTAGCCGACCTGGATTAGCCCGACACATGATCCGACCTGGATCAGCTTGGCACACGACTCGACCTAGCCGACCTGGCAACCCATAAGATATGCCCACCGATATCAAGGAGCTCGCCAAGGAGCTCGGTAGCTCACCAAAGAGCTCGCCAAGGAGCTAGGCAGCTCTCCAAGGAGCTCGCCACCAAGGAGCCAGGTAGCTCGGCTGAGCTCGCCACAAGCAGCTCGGCTGAGCTCGCCACAAGCAGCTCGGCATAGCTCCCCCGGCAGCTCGCCACTTGTAGGGTAGCTCGATACAGAAGAGCAATTTGGCGTATCACAGGAAGATCTCCTACTGACAACCGTACCTGACAGATCTGGAGACCTGTGCCCACGTCTCTCGCCAAGCGGCGCCTTGCCTGGTAGAGCCGTACTCTGCTACAGTTGCCTGCACCCGCCGCCTCAGCTCTGACAGTGACGACTGTGGCAGAGAAACAGAGGCAATTATGCCTGACTTGACAGAGGTGGTCACGCCTAATTTGACAAGACACCACTATATAAGGACTCCAACCCTCAAAGGCAAGGGAAGAGAATGAAAAAATGGAGCTAATCCCTGCTCTCTACCTCTCTCATTCCTCTAATATCATCTTCAAGCTCTCGACAATCAGAGTGCTAACTTAGGCATCGGAGAGTCCCTGTCAGGTAAATACCCCTGGGCCCCCTAGTTCAGTTCTCGTAGGTTCCTCAGCTCCCGCCGCCTACAAAGAGGAGGAAAAGATGGAGTTCTCGGAGGTCCCTCAGCTCCCGCCGCCTACAAAGGAGAGGAGATCACCTCATGCAGAGGGCAGTTGGGTTGCGCTACACCAGGGAGCTCCACCATCCTCTGAGTTACAGGCCACCTAGGAGCAAGTCAAATGACGAGTCCACCAAAGTAGCTCACCACCGAGGAGCTCAGCATAGCTCTCTCCCGGGCAGTTCGCCATCAGGGAGCTCGCCATAACTCTCCCCAACTCGGCATAGCTCTCCCCCAGCTCGGCATAACTCTCCCTCAGGCAGTTAGCCATTAGGGAGCTCGTCACTAGGTAGCTCACCACCAGGGAGGTCGTCACCAGGTAGCTCACCACCAGGGAGCTCGTCACCAGGTAGATCACCACCAGGGAGCTCGTCACCAAGTAGCTCGTCACCAGGTAGATCACCACCAGGGAGCTCGTCACCAAGTAGCTTGTCACCAGGTAGCTGACCACCAGGGAGTTCGTCACCAAGTAGCTCACCATCAGGCAGTTCACCATCAGACAATTCACCATCAGGGAGCTCCACCATCCTCTCCTGGGAATAGGTCAAATGACAAGGCACTTAGCCAAAAAAAATTGATACATCACAAAAATTGATACGTAACCAGAAACGATTACATCAATTTCCAATGTTATTCCTTTGCGATTAAGCTTGGGAGGTCTAAAACGAAAGGTCATGTCTTTTCTTGAATTATATCTTTTGAAAGGTAGAAAGATTTCTACATGTTTCTGAAAATTCGTGTGTGTGCAGTCAATCCATCATACCTATTATCGCAATGCTTGGCTCGCCAAGTGGTGCATTACTTGTCTTTAGATGGCATGTTCCATTGGAGTTGCAACATCAGCCTGGTTGTCACCTCATTCTAAATTCATCATGATTGGGCATCATTTGGAGGCCCCTCGGAGATCTTTGTGGTATCATAGCCCCCATATCTCTACCGATTCCCTTGGTCTATCCAAATTGGTTTAGGGATAAGAGACCTCTTTCGTTTGAGGGGCGATTAGTCCATGCACAAGTTGGTCATCCAAGGGCAATCAGCTTGTTCTTGAGATGGCCCATGTTAGCCCACGCAGAGAGACAATCACGCATCATGTCAAAGAAATGGCCGAATGCCCACTTGATGTCCAACCTGATCTCATGAGCGCGACATAGGCTAACATACCACTCCCGCCCATGTCGAGGATGAGGCCTTTTCTAGCCGACACAGCCTCCAGGCCATAGCGACCGACACCGAAAAAACCCCAAAATAATTATTTGTCAAATGAGTGCAAAATATTGATTGATTCAGTCCACATAATTTAAACAGTTGTAGATGGTGTCATATAGATTGATCCTTACCACAAAGTGTAGCATGAATCAATCTATATCCACCAATTCCTATTTATAAGTCCATATTACAGAATATTCCCTTAAATAACTCTCTAAAATTTCCACAGGCCAAACCTAGTTTCTTATTGTGAGTTGACATGGATAATTACATTTTAGAATATACCATTAATAGATAGAATTTTTTTGGTATTGGCTATTAAGTGCAAAAGAATTAAAATGACTAGTCTGATTTTTTTTTTTTTTTACCGAAGCAATTACCAATATGTTATAAAAGGGTGAAATACCCCCCTTCCACCATGTTGAGGTGAGTCCGCCAAATCTACTCACAAAAAAAAAAAAAGAAAAAAATCTATTTTAACACATTCCGACGGAAACGGGGTCTGCTCTCACGAATGGGCGCCTTTACATGTACATCCACCGTGCATTGAGAACATCCCCGTGAATAATAATTAATAAGTGGTAGGATGTGAGTGTGAGGCGCCAGTAGTGAGGAGCAGATCCGGTCTCATTCCAACGTGGACCGTGTCCACAAATCACAGGTATGGTGGGCTACAGTCTTACAGACTCATGGTGAGATGTGTGAACAGTTTTGAACATTTTATCGTTAGCAGATCCCGACTCGATTAACGTGCCATGAGGCTTTAAAACAGCCCAGGCTGTTTTTTCTCCAAACAGCCAAAAATTTCTCATGATTTTGCTTGTTGGAGAGATCTATCCTGCCGGAGTTTGTCAATAGCTTCTGGACTCCATTACTGTCCTTTTATCTGCTCGGACTCCATTGTTGGAGAGATCTACTCGGACATATCAGCACTATTACAGAAAAGCTAGATGAATGGAAGGATTTAAATCTTATCTGCACCGTAATTCCTCGTCTATCTAGGTTAAAAGAGGCTCTGCTGAGCTTCCCGTCAGCAACCAAGGACGTGGCCGAAGAAAAATTAGAAATCCCATCTGATGTTCAGCCTCAGCCTATAGAGTTCTATATTCTCCTTCAAAATCTATGGGAAATTTTTGACGGCATTAGAGAAGTTTTATTGTCAGTGCCAAGCAATCAAAGGGACAGAAAAGATCTGCTTGACCACATCAACACAATTAATGAAAAAATATTTGTGTTTGACGACCTCTCCGGCCTACTAGAAATGGTTGCAAAGGAAATTAAAGCTGCAACTTCAGATGAGGAAAAATCCAAAGAAGAGCTACCTTACTCATCCAGTACTAGTCGAGTAGCATCTACACAAATTATTACCACACCGCAGATTGGTCACAAATTCAACTTGCTACCTGAATCTATAAAGAGGTGCTTTTACTATTCCTGTCTATTTCCTAAACGGTATGAATTTGAGGAGGAAAAGTTGATCCAGTTATGGATTGCCGGAGGCCTTGTACTCCCTGATCGATATCTGAAGGAGGATAAAGGTAGAGATATTTTTGTGAAATTGTTGTGGAATTCTCTGTTTCAGAGATCATCTCTTGTGTATCCAAACGGTATTCCGAGGTACAAAGTCCCCGATGATGTGTATGATCTAGTCCAGCAAAGCTGTCCAGATGTGTTTGTAACAACGGCGGACCGCGAGCCAACTGCAACGACGTTGCATTCCTTGTTGCTGCTCCACCACAGTAATGATACGGCGATTTTTAAATCACTCTATGAATCCGAGATGCTGCGAACCCTTATTTTACTAAACGAAGAAAACCACCGGAGCCGCATCAGGCAAGTCCCTCCCGATCTTTTTCTCAGACTGAGATTCTTAAGTGCTGTAGATTTGAGTGGCACTTGCATCATGGAGTTACCAACATCCATTGAAAACTTGAAGCATCTAGCATTTCTAGACCTCTCCTATACTCCCATCACAATCTTACCAGATTCCATATGTAGCCTCAATCATCTCCTAACATTGAACCTCAGATATTGTTCAGAACTTATTGAGTTACCCAATAGCATATCAAAGATGTTGAGCCTTCGACATCTTGATTTAGAGGGAGCTCGTCAACTAACATCCATGCCCCCAAGCATTGGTAAGTTAACAAACCTAAGAAAATTGGGCACATTCGTCGTGGGAAGGGAGGAAGGATGTAGAATTGAAGAGTTGAGAAACCTAAACAAACTTGAAGGATCGCTTTCCATCATAAATCTTGAGAATGTTATGGATGAAAATGGAGCTAAAAGAGTGAGGTTACGGGGCAAAAAGTACCTTAGAAAAATAGAGTTCCAATGGAGTGGGGTAGAGTGGGGGCGTAAAGCAGAGAACGTGCTTAACAATCTTCGGCCTCCCTCTCAAGTCCGAGAATTAAAGATATTGCATTACGGTGGTTCCACATTTCCAGAATGGTTGAGTTTCTCAAATCTTACGACAATCATCCTTATCGGTTGCGGGGGGTGTACACATCTTCCGTCTTTGGGAGAACTTCCAAACCTCACATCATTGTGCATTGAAGAAATGCATGCACTAAAAGAAATAAATAATTATGGGTTGCGTAAATTTGGGATTCCAGAGTTTCCAAGGTTGATGAAACTGGAACTTGATGGCATGCACGAATTGAGGAAGTGGTGGGAAATAGAAGTGGGTGACATGCCTCGCCTCCACAAACTTACCATCACTGACTGCCCCAAGCTCACTACTCTTCCGATGCTTGAATGGCTCCCATCTCTGCGACATCTAGAAGTTACTCTCTGCCCTAAAATCTCATCACTACCAGATGGAGCACCACCAAATCTTCGATCACTAATTATCGCGGAGAGCCCAAAACTTGAAAAACGATGTCGGAAGGGAAAAGGCGAAGATTGGCATAAGATAGCTAGAGTCCCAGATATATGGATTCATTACAAACAGATTTCTGGTATCAAAACAGAACATTCTCAAGGTATGAGTCCTGATCTTACCATATTGATTACTTTAATTACATAAGCATATAACTTTATTAAGATTTCTTTTATTTTCATCATGACACAATTTTATTTTCTTTTATAGGCTAAATTTAATATAGGTACCCTGTACTTTGGGATATTCATGCTTAATTTTTAAATGTACTAGCATCTGAATTTCTGGAAATATACATTTAAGCATAACTCCCATAAACTAGATAAAATTATGAAAGTATTCATGTTTTGATTCTCTTTCTTCACTGTTCATCGTTCTACTTCTTTGGGACTTTGGACACAAATCAGCAGTTCAAAGTAAGCATCCAATCAACACTTTGTACTCTTGTTACTTTTCACATGAATAACAATAATTTATTAAATAAAAAAAGAAAAAAAAAATACTAGATACAAGAGAGATTGGTCCTCAAAACCCAATTAAAACAAGCAAGGGCCTAACATAAATGCTAAATATCATCTACTCAAAAAAGCACCACAAGACCCAACAACCAAAACACAACCGGGTCTGACCCAAATTAACATGGCCCATGTCAAAACAATTGCTCACAGAAAATCTCCGATCAAAAACCACACCCAAACAAAAGTTAGTTAACAACAATGGTCAGATAGTGTGGACCATGTCCACATAAAGATCTATGAGTTTCCTTAATTTTCAACATCCTTATAAGTTCCCCATACTCAAAGAGATCCTCTTCTAAGCTTTAGCTCTTCTTCAATCTCTTCCCCTTATTCCTTCTCTAGCCCAGACCATGTGTTTTTATTTTGTTAGAGATTGCTTATCACCTTCCCCAAAATTGGCTACACTTTCGCCTCACTTGCCAAACCAGTACAAACCTGATGCAGTATGGGAATCGGCTCAACTAAGTTGGATTCAACAACCATCTTAGTTCGTTTTTACGAAGTTAGCTCCATTGTAGAATTTCTTTCTTCATTCACATTTACCTAGATAGAGTTATGGTAGGATTTCCAAATTTGTATTCAATTAAGACTTTCTTTTTAAAAAGATTTAATAAGATTGCAATTGTTTTATTAGATTAGGAAAGTTCCTTTTTGGAGGCAAAAGGGTGTAAATAAATTCATATAAAGAATAGTCAAAAGCTAGGGTAGTTTTGGTGATTTTCTCTTAATTATTCAATGAATAGTTGTTCTTCTTGTTTGTTTCAGCTTTAGTTGTTTTCTTTAAATCTTCTTTAAACGTGATTTTTTTCCAAACTACACCATTTGGTATCAGAACAAACAAGTGGCTCAGATCTTGGAGTAGAAACTCAATAACAAAACACAAAAAGAAGTGATGAAGTTATGAAGACAAGTCAATACACTTACTCGAGTTAAGATCGCTACATTCTCGTTCTAAAACAGAGCATAGTGACTTCGACACAAGTGCTTTCACTCATTCCTTTTCATCATCAAGGCAAGCAACTCAAGATTGAAATGCCAAAGTTTCATGGAGGTTCTTTCACTTGTTCTTTATCATCATCAAGGCAAACAACCAAGGTCGTTATATTTGAGGGTGGTGATCAAAAGTAGTGGAAAACAAATCCAAATCTAATGACTTTATTTATTGGTCTAAAATATTGTTCAGGATTGTAATGAAAATCATATGTGGCCATTCTCTTGAAGAACAATATGTTGATTGGAACAAACCTTCAATCTATGAAGAAGATGTTGGAAGGGTTAGAAATCAAAATTGACATGGCTGAATCTAGTTTAATGGATGGTCGAATTTTCAAAAATTTTCTAACCCAACCTAGTAACTAATATCTCGATGATTTTGAAATCTGAAATTTCAAGATTGATCTTACACTGAACTGGGCCAAATTTGAAACCCAAATTAAAATTGATTGTGCCTATAGAGACCACAGTGTACAACTCCCAAAGTGATAGTTCACGCCCAATAGTAGTCCTAAAATTGGCCTCCATTGAAAATGGGGTAGTGTGTATGTAAAATCGATTCAATAGCACCGTTTCAACAAAAACTGGTCCCCAACTTGCTTGAATCAACGAGAGTATGTGAACCTGCTATACCTTGATGTTTTTTTTGCAAAATCATAGTGGATGACTGATAAAAATCAGCCCTTATCAAGGCTAGATCAACTTAAGGTTTCTGGAAAGCATGGGAGAAGAGAAGAGAGCAAGAGAGTGGAGAAAAGTAGTTGAATTGGACTCTCCCCTCTTTCTCAGGAGCTGATCCAAATCAAATTTGGCTAAGGAGTTTATCTTTAATTGATAAGCATTATCTTGTTAAGAGGATAGGTGATCCACACCCAGATCTATGACCATTCACGTCCTAAGGTGTTGCATGGCCACTTTAGGCTTGATTATTGCATAGCGTGGGACCCAAAAAGGTCTTATACTAGTCCATAAGGGTTTGGCCCCACCTTTGGTAGAGGTTACACCGAATCCACTGCTCAAGGGCAATGAACCCCTGACCCAGTCAACTTGGCCTCAGTTTGGGCCCAACATTTACACATAAATGATCATTGGATTCAACTATTCTATGAAGATCTAAGGATAATGGACTTTTGTATAATAAAGTTCATTAGGTAATCAGCTTAATAATGGTTTCTTACACCTAACCTCTTGGCCCATAATTATGAAAACACTACCCATAGTAAAGAATCTCTTCCCTAACTGTAATGTCACACTCTCTGCATAGATTGATCATACGATCAAAACCTTTTGCAAATCTTTTTCATAAAATAATAATATAGCATATAAATACATTTTTCATAATGTAATGTCACACTCACTGTCGACAGTTTAGGCATCCATTAGAAAGATTGTAAAGCCTGGTATTCACTTTATCCAGGTATTTGACCCTTGATGGATCTCACTATTTAGTACATTAAAGGCAACTTAGTCTAATACCTAGTGTAGTATCACAATCAAATCTAAAGTTAAGTGCAACTTTCTAGTTTTGCCCATCTATCTCCAAGGTCTACAACATAACTGAAAATTGGTCCGATTTTAGTGTTTTTTCTAAACACTCACTGGCTATGCTTGAGATTTAACCCTAGTAGTTGAGACAAGCTATTCTACCAATTCAGCAGCACACTAGTGTTAGCCTTATCAAGATAACCCCCATAAGTCTATTCAATGGCTAAGAACATTCTAAAACTAATATGAGTCTCATAAGTGTCCAATTTAAGCAGTAATTCAGAGAAAATATATTGTTTAGAATATGAAACAATTATGTAATTCACTAAATACTTCAGAAAAAAACCAACAGAACTCCCTAACTATTCTTTATATAGACTTCTTTACAACCTTATACCTCTTAGAAGGAAGTTTCCTAATCTAATAAAACACTCATTATAATCCTACTAAATCTCTTCGAAAAGAAAGTCCTTAATTGAATATATATTCAAAAATCTCACTGTAATGCTAACTTGGTAAATACAAACTAAGATAGAAATTGACGCTAACTTGGTAATGTGAAGTAAGATAGAAATTCCATAATAATGCTATTTTAATAAATATTTACTAATTTGGGTTAGTGGCGTCATCTCCACTTCTTATGTGTCTTATAGTGGTCCTAACTTGCATAGAACTTATTAACCTCCTTCTATTTTGCATCATCCTCCCTAGGTTGAAGAGAATCCAACCTCATATTCATGTTACCATTTGAGTGCCACCAACACATGTTGTTGCACTTATGCTGTACTTCTTTGTTTCTAACCATCTGATAGATAATTGATGATATAAACCTCCAATATGAATTGAGATTTATTCATTATATATCTTAATCTTTGAACCATGTTTCTTAATCTTTAAATAATTCAATTCCTCTTTTATTAACCATTTTGAATAATGTACAGTTACATATCAATGTGGAACTTCATAGACTTGTATGATGATAATATTGTCAAAGCCTCTAGTATGATAAATATTGTCTCCATCATCTTGAAATTCACTATGAAGGATAACATATTCCTCTTGAGTAATGGGTTGTTTATCATAGATTGGAGGTTTCTTCTAACCAATATATTGTTCTTCAACATATGTTGAGGAGAATGGTCACACAATATTTTTATTACAGTCCTCAGCAATATTAAACCAATCAATAAAGTCATAAGATTTGAATTCGATTGGATTTATACCTCTATGAAACTCTGGAAAGTCGATTTAGAGATTTGTTTCCCACTGCTTATGATCACCACTTGCAACTACAGCCACCTTAGTTGCTTGTCTTGAAGATGATTAATAAAAAGTGAAGGAACCTCCATGAAACTTTGGGATCTCAATCTTGAGACCCGTTTCCCACTTTTTCTAGTTACCATCCACAACTACAATTGATCACCTTGATGATGAAAAGGAACGAGTGGAGGAACTTACATTGAAACCATTATCCCCTTTTTTGGAACAAGAACGATAGTGATCTAAACTCTTGAGCAAGTGCATAGACTTGTCTTCTCAAGTTTGCCACCTCTTTTTGTGTTTTATTGTTGATTTCCTATTCCATGATGTGAACCACTTGTTTCTTTTTAAGAACCATAATCCAGAGAATGATCAAACTTGTGCTCGGATGCCAAATAGTGTAGTTCATCAACAAATCACGTTCAGAGAAACTTCAAAGAAAACAACTAAAGCCAGAATAAATAGAAAGAACAACTCTTCACTAAATACCTAAAAGAAAATCAACCAAAACTACCCTAGCTTTTGGCTTAGCTACTCTTTATATAGACTTCTCTATACACCCTTATGTCTCCTACAAAAGAAGTCCTAATTGAATACAAATTTGGAAATCTTGTAGTAACTCTAACTTGGTGAATGTGAACCAAGATAGATACAAAAATCTGGCGTCAATGCTATTTTGGTAAATACAAATTGACTAAAGTTGTTAAAAGCCAACCTAGTAAATGTTTACTCAGTTGGACCGAATCCTGTACTGCATTAGTGGTGAAATTCGAAAATAAATAACATTTAGAGAAGCTACAAATAAAACCAAAGTTGAAATAAATAGGAAGATCAAGTCTTTAATAAACACATAGAAAATCAACAAAACTACCTAGCTTTTGGCCTAGCTACTATTTATATAGACTTCTTTACTCCCCTATGCCTCCTACAAGAAAGTTTCCTAATCTTATAAAACACTCTTTATTGTCATAATTGAATTAAAATTCAGAAATCCCATTGTGATGCTAACTTGATAACTGTGAACCAAGATAGATAGATACAAAAATCCAGCATTAATGCTATCTTGGTAAATTTGAACTAACATAGGTCATCAGAAGCCAACCTAGTAAATGTTTACTAGATGTTTACTAAGCTGAAACCTAGTATGTTGGCACAATTCAGAAACAAATCACATTTAGAGAAGATTCAAAGAAAGGAACCAAAGCCGAAAAGAACAGGAAGAACAATTCTCCAGTGAATACTTAAGAGAAAATCAATAAAGTTGCCCTAGCTCTCTTTATATAGATTTCTTTACACCCTTATGCCTCCTACAAGGAAGTTTCCTAATCTAATTGAATATTCCTTATTAGAATCATACTGAATGTTCTCAAAATGAAAGTCCTAATTAACACATCCAAAACTCCCATTATAATGCTAAGTTAGTTAATACGAACTAAAATAGAAACTCTACAGTGGCGCTAATTTGGTAAAAACGAACTAAGATGGCTTGTTGAAGCCAACTTGCTAATTGTTTACTTAGTTGGGCCGAATCTCGTACTACATCATCCTCCCCGGGTTGGAGAGAATCCAACTTCATATTCATGTTACCATTTGAGAGGCCGCCAACATATTTTATTACACTTCCGCTGTGCTTTTTTGTTTGTTAACCCTCTCATACATAACTGGTGGTGTACACCTCCAATATGAATTAAGATTTCTTTATTACATTTCTTAAACTTTGAACTATATTTCTTAATCATCAAATAATTCAATCCCTCCTTTATTGACCATTTTGAACATTGCAAAAATGCATGCCAAATGAATCATCGTAGACTTGTATGAAGACAATGATATCAGGGCCTCTTATATGATAAATATTGTCTCCATCATCTTGAAATTCATTATGAAGACAATGTTATTAAAAATCCTGCATTGATGCTATCTTTCGTAAATACGAACTAAGTTAGCTTTGGAAATCCCACTATCAAAGCCGCACATCTCACAAAATGAGATGGTAATGTATGGTTGCAATTCAAGGTGAGTAGAGTGTGGGTAGAGAGTAGTGAGTAGGAAATCCGGTTTGGGCCAATACCACCAACTATACACACCTTTCTCCTTTCCTACCCAAATTTCCTCTTGCTTCCAACTACCTATTTTTACCTTCTAGAGAACTAAGCACCACTGACACTCTTTTCCTCAACTATTTTTTTTTTTTTTCTTTTAAGCTTTTATTTAGACATGTTCATGGGCTAGGTAACTCAGCAGGCTGGCCCAACTTAGCTCATTTTTATCATGTTTGGAAAAAATTTTAGGGCCATGGCCTAGGTTTGGGTTCTAAGCACCATGCCTAATTATGTTTTGCATTGGACTTTGACTTTATCAAATAATCCCAGCCTGATAGTATAATATATAATAAAAATGTATGTTAATAATATATAATATATATAATATTAGTTTATTAAATTATTATTAAATTAATATATTATTAGCTTATTAGATTAGATTATAAGTAGAATTTTTTATGTCCTTATCGAACTTTGGACTTGGGCTCAAGCTTTGGGCTTTATATAAGGGTCAGTCGCCAATTAAAGATCTAGGCATGATGATCCAAGATGACAACAATAAATAGCTTGGCCTAAACTTGACCCATGGATAAATCTACTTCCAACCACCCCTACATGATTGCAACAATTTTACCGTAATTCCAGCAAAGTTTTCCTTACTTATGCTCTTTTGTGTTCCAAAATAACCTTGCTCTTAAGTTTGGTTCTTGTGAAAAGCATTAATTTTTTTACTCATTCTTGCTTCCAATTTGAAAAATTACTATCATCTATAGTTTCATCAAAACAAGTAGGCTGACTATCCTCTATTACAAAGCTTCTATGGTAGCAGGATCTACACAATCTTTGAGAAGAGTTGGTAAATTCCTCTCTCTTCTTGGATGGTCTTGTAAAAGCAATGGTGCTTACTGATGATTTTCAGTGTCTTCTTCAATTTCACCACCATTCCTATCCACATCATGTTCAAATTGAATGTCACTTTTTGGAGTTACATGATTCGTACAAATTCAAAATACTTTGCTCATTCCTAGTACAATCCTTTCTCCACCTCATTCCTACGAAACTTATACAAATTTCCAACCTAAATGCCTTCCATCACAACCAAAACACCACTAGAAATGTCAAGAACTCCACCTTACCTGATGAATTTGTAGTCACTTGAATGGAATTTTGATAAAGAAATCAAACTTTTCTTCAAGCCTAGTACATGCCTCACAGTTTTAAGATTTCTAATATTTCCATCAAACATCCTCAATTGAATATTTACAATTTCCCTTCAAAACGAAACCACTTAACAAGGTTGATAAGAGCAAAACGAAGAATGTGTTAACACATGTGATGAGTAGCACCACTATGAAGAATTCAATTATTTTTATGGAAAATGATATTACTATGAACTATAAGTACCTCATCTTCAATTATCCCGAATTTTGACTCTTGGACCAACCTGGTTGGCTTCATCCTTTGTCTCGGTCCCATCCTTCTCCCAACTACTTCCTTTGTCGCAGTTTGAATTGTTTTTTGAATTATTCCTTTTCCAACAGTCTTTCATCATGTGATATTTCTTACCATAATTCAAACAACTATCATTTCCTTGTCGGCCCTTGCATTTTGAAAGGTACTTGGATTTACTTCTTAAATTCTTGTTTGAAGAGTTATCCTGCTCAAGTTGTTGGGCTTTAGCCATAATGGTTCATTTTCACTATCCTCCAAACTCTTTAAAGATGCCGTTTTTTGAAGCTTGTTTGCTAGCAAAGTACTGCACTTATCGTTCAAGCAAAGAGTGTGAACTTTGGTGCAACTCAAGGCTCTAACCAAGCTGTTGTAATTATTTGGAAAAATACAAAATAAAGGTGCCACCTTATCTTCCTCTTCCATCCTCACACCAATGATATAATGGAAGATGTTCAAGTGTTTAGAAACCTTCATCCCTTCATTCTCAAACTATACAACATCTTCAAAAGTACATGATTTAGGAATGACTTGGTTTGATATAAGCTTTCTAATTTTGTCCACAATCTCATGGCTATTTTTTTTCTGAAAAATTCCGGAAGCCAAAAGGGTGCCCTTTCCATTGATACCTTATAATATTTATATACAAATAATGGAGTTCCTTGCTCTCCAAAACTTTTTAAAAACAAGGTCTTCTTAATCAAAAAAGAAAAGCAAAACAAAAAAGACTTCTTATCCGGGACTTACACGAGTCTATCCGGGACTCTACTTCCTATCTGGGACTCTCGCGAGTCTTATCTTTGTCCAATACTCCCCCTCAAGGTGGTGCATGAGGATTGCGAATGCCTAGCTTGGGAAGGAAAAAATCAAACAGTTTTTGTCTGAGAGCCTTTGTGAAAATGTCGGCAACTTGTTCACTGGTACGTACATAGGAAGGCGCAATGGTGCCGGCTTGGAGCTCATTGTGAGTTTCTGATGCAATTCCCAATGTTGGGTCGCAGCAACTGCTAAGAAGGTTTGAACTGTGACCATTTTAGCCACAGGGGCAAAGGTCTCGTTGTAATCAAGACCTTCAACTTGAGTGTTGCCTAGGACTACCAACTGTGCTTTAAATCTTTCAATGGATCCATCAGAGTTGTACTTGATTTTGTAGACCCATTTACACCCGATTGCCTTTTTTTCCAAGTGGGAGGTCTTCCAAGGTCCATGTCTCATTGTCTTCCAAAGCCTGTATCTCTTGGCGCATAGCCTCGCACCACCGAGCATCAGTAATTGCCACAGAGAAACGAGTAGGTTCTTAGCCTGCAGTAACATCTGCCAAGAAATGTCTTTGTTTCACAAAAAAATTATCATACGTCACATAATGAATTATGGGATAAGGAGTACCTGAGAACGGCAGAGGGGTCTAAATGATGAGCAATGTGTGTGACAAAGTCTTGTAAATAGCTGGGGGGCGCTTTTCTCGATGTCCGCGGCTTAATAACTCCGTGATGGGCTGAGGAGCAGCTGAAGTTTCATTACTTCTGCAATCTGTATGGCTCCTTGTCTCATCAAGAGGATCTGCCTCCTCATCATTACCCGTGTTTTGATGTCCTTCTTCATTGATCGTGTTGCTCCCCCTGACTTCTATATGAGGTGACTCAGATACCATGTCAGGAGGAGTGGCCCAAGGCAACCAACATTTTCTTTGGCTCTAGGAGGACTGGTTACTGAGGGTTGATGTTCTGGAGTGGCAAAGGGAAACTCGGCCTCACTAAATACCACGTCTCGTGAGATGAAGTAATCACAAGACTCAAGATCGTATAATTTCCATCCCTTTTTCCCAAAAGGATACCCAACAAAGACACATTTCCTACTCCTAGCGGCAAATTTGTCACGGTCCCGAGTATTTGAAAAACACAAGCAACCAAAAACTCTGAGATGTTTATAAGAAGGACTTTGTCCAAACAGCATCTCGTAAGGTGTTTTACCACCAAGAAGGGTCGAAGGTGTCCAATTAATCAAGTACCCTACGATCAAAACACACTCACTCCAGAAATTGATCAAAAGATGTGCTTGAAACCTAAGTGTTCTTGCCACATTCAAGATATGACGATGCTTTCTCTCCACACGACCATTTTGTTGTGGTGTTCCAGCACAGGAAGTCTAAAATAAAATCCCTTGCTCGTCAAAATATGATTTCAAGGATTTAAACTCTGTTCCATTATCACTTCTCACCACCTTAACCTTCTTGTTAAATTGTCGTTCAATCATTGCACAGAAATTTTTGAGTGTTCGACCAACTTCACTTTTTTTCAGCCAGCAAATAAATCCAAAACGCTTGAGAATAATCATCAACAATTGTCAAAAAATATACAGCACCGCAAGATGCAGGTACTCTATAAGAACCCCATAAGTCACAATGAATCAATGCAAAACAATCAGTTGCTTTATTGTCGCTTTGGATAAAAACATCTCTAGTTTGCTTTGCCTTCAAACAAACATCACAGGTTTTGTTCTTACTATTACTGATATTAAGAAGCAAACTAACCGTTTGATAAGAAAGGTGTCCCAATCTCCGATGCCACAAATCGCATGATCCAATTCTTTCTGTCTTGTAAGCACGAGCCAACGCCACACCCTTGAAGACATAGACCCCATCAAGTTGTTCACCCGCACTGATCAGAGTCCTCGAGATGCGATCATGTATCACACACAACTTATTAGTAAACGTCATAATACAATCTGTGTCACGAAGTAACCGACATAGTAACAATAAATTACAATTGAGTTTTGGGACATATAATACGTGTAGCAATTTAAAATTATTTCCAAGTTTAACAGTGCCTTCTTTCACGGCCTCGGTGTGCGCACCATTGGGTAAGCTAACAGGACAAGGTGCAACATCATAGGTGTCAACGAGCACATTTAAATTCCCTGTCATGTGATGTGACGCCCCAGAGTCAACAACCCATTCAGTGGAGTAATTTTTACCAAAGAGTTTTTCATTAGTCCTGGTTTTGTAAGCATTAAGCATGCTTACAAAAGTCTGCCATTGCTCATCATTAAGCCCATTCAGTCCGGTCTTGTCTTCGTCAGTCACAACTGCATTACTAGCCACCTCACGCCCCATTGATGATTGAGCAGTATGAGCCTTTGTCGTACCTCAACCACATCTGCCAGAGGGACCAACAGACTTACTCGAGCTCTCACCGTTCCTGTCGTTGTTGGTAGCCATGGTGACCGATCAGCAACACTACTTGAGTTGAGCGACCGATCAGTACTGTCTCTAATATAATCTAAGGTGAAGTCAGCGCTGCAAGGGTTTGGACAATGGTGCTAAAAAAAGTTGGTTGATTCTTCAACTGTACCCAAGGAATGACTTTCTCTTTCCCTTTCAGTTGGATTATTTTACTCTCACCATGTTTCTGCAGAAACACAAGAAGTCACCTTCTCCGGTTTTTTTGTCGGCGAGGAGAGCAACAACGGAAACCTATAAGAAATCATATTCCCCGTCGTCCATGCTACTGCAGCTGATGAAAGGATGAATCCTTGCCACAACCGCACTGAGAGAGGAGATCAAAGTGATGAGTTATTCCGGATTGACCCTGCCGCAGTTGAAAGGATGAATCGCTACCATGATCGCCCCAGAGGATTAAACGATGATCACTTTGGTATATCAACAGAACTGAAGCTGCACGAAGATCCCAAGGTATTAAAGAAGACGCTGATGATAAGCGACGTAGACAACCTTTCTCGGCTTATGCTGAAGAAGGCGTTGGTTCAAACTCACGTACTCCCATTCGGCTACTGCTGTTGTTGCGCACTATTCCGATCCTTCGAAAAAGGAAAGGGAATAACTATCCGGTATCGCCGCTGTTGGAAGAAGACTAAAGAAGAAGAAGAATCGAAGAACTCTGCTTGAGTGCAGAGTTCTTGCCTGAACTGCGACAGTCAAAAGTTAGATGGCAGTGAAGACTAAAGAAGAAGAAGAACCGAAGAACTCTGCTTGAGTGCAGAGTTCTTGCCTGAACTGCGACAGTCAGAAGTCAGATGGCAGTGAAGACTGAAGAAGAAGAAGAACTGAAGAACTCTGCGTCTCTACCTGAGTGCAGAGTGCCTGCCTGACTGCGACAGACGAAGAACTCTGCTTGGGAGGATTCTCGATCTCTGCCTCTCTGGAGTGATGGGTCTGCTTTTGGCTCTTGCTCTGGAGTCGACTGGAACAGATGATGAGGAAGACGAAGTGTCGAACTAGAAACTGGAGTGCAAAGTCTAGACTCTACCGGCGCCAAGCGAATGCAGTGTTGCTCTCAGCAACTTCATTACCGCTACTGATCTCCAGATCGTAGAACACAGACTGGTATCAACTTAGAACACAGTCCCCACGCTGTCGGCACCGAGCAACGTTGCTACCGCTACTGATCTCCAGATCATAGAACACAGACCTCTCGCTCCTGTTTGTTATGGCTCTGATACCATGAAAAATTTCGGAAGCCAAAAGGTTGCCCTTTCCATTGATACCTTATGATATTTATATACAAACGATGGAGTTCCTTGCTCCCCAAAACTTTCTAAAAACAAGGTGTTCCTAATCCAAAAAGAAAAGCAAAACAAAAAAAACTTCTTATCCAGGACTCTCGCGAGTCTTATCTTTGTCCAATATTCTCCTTTGACATTGCAGATAACATCATCTGCCAAACACAAGTAAATTGTAGAAGCCATTTTCATGTCCATGTCATCCAAATCATCAGTTGACACACTTTCTGGCTTCTTATATCCTTTCCAAGAAAAGCTTTATACAGCCCTTTGTTAAACAAGAATGTCATGGATTTTAATTTTCTATAATTCGAAATTCTATGACCTATCAAACTGTTCAACCTGAAATTGGAATTTTGGTACCACTTGTTATAGGCTTTGCCCAAGGACCTAAACAAGCTATTAGCATCAATAACACTTAAAATAATCCAATACCAACAACTACTAGGCAATAGAAGTAGTAAATCAAAATTATGAAGAAAGTAAGATATAAAATATAAAAGGCAAAAGGCAAGAGATTTATGTGGTTCACCCAATGAAGGCTACAACAACAAACAAAACCAGCAAGCCAATGATTCACTATCAACAGAAAAAAAAAAAAAGGTAAAAGAGATTGTGTACAACACCTCTCTACAAATATTATGAAATGACTCACAAATACAAGTCATTACTACTCAAAATAGCAATGTTTTGTCCATTTTCTTATAGATTTTTATTATGTGATTGATATTGATTCTGACTTAATTCGGAAATAATTATTTTGGTTTTCATCCTTGTTAATTGGCTGCTAACTCAGCGTCAGATGTCATCGCTGCCTTCTACCTCCTACCCGAACATCTAAGGAGGTGCTTTCTGCATGCTTGTTTCTTATTTCCGACAGATGAGAAATTTGACAAGAATACACTAATACAGTTATGGATGGCCGTTGATATGGTTCTCCCTCAAGATGGATTAAGATTGGAGGGTATAGCTGACAATTATTTTCAACACTTGTTGTCATGTTCTCTATTTGAGGAGGAACCTATATACTCCGCACATAAACGGTCTTCTTCCTCTCTCACACTTTATTTCACAAACAAAGACGTCTGTGATCTAGTCCGAGTAGAACATTGTGGAGATGAATACGCCAGAGTAGATGATAGACGATCCAGATTTAATGTGCCCGCAGGGACCTTTCATTGCTCCGCGTCGTTCTTTAAACCGTTTCCCGAGCCGAACCCCAAACTCCTTTACAAAGCCAAGATGCTACGCACGCTTCAATTACGAGTGTACCACAGCGGAATCTGGCTAGATCTTGATGATCTGTTTCACAAACTGAGATTCTTACGTGCGCTGGACCTGAGATCCGTTAATATCCGTTTGTTGTCTGATTCTATTGATTTATTGGATGAACTACGCTACCTTGACCTCTCCAATTCCTGCATCCAAAAGCTACCGGAGTCGATGTGCACACTACGGAATCTACGAGCATTGAAACTCAGAAATTGTCGGAACCTTATTGGCTTACCCAATGACACATCTAAGCTGATCAGTCTTCAACATCTCGAATTACAATGTGAATTTTCATGCATTATTAGCCCGAGTATTGGTAAGTTAACCAATCTTCGAACTTTGGACAGATTTTTTCTGGAAAGGGGGAAAGGATTTGGAATTGGAGAGTTGGAGGACCTTAATGAACTAGAGGGATCACTGGCGATTGAAAACCTCCAAAATGTATTGGATGGATCTGAGGCTAAGCAAGCAAGATTAGAAGAAAAGCAACTGAGCATTTTAAAATTACAATGGAATGGTCGTGCCCATAATGCCGAGGAGGTCCTTGCATGCCTCAAACCTCACAAAAATCTCAGGGTATTGAATATAACAAATTACGGTGGTGCCAAATTTCCAAGTTGGTTGTGGAGCTCATCATTCTCCAATCTTACAACAATCATCCTATATCGTTGCGAAAATTGTATCGAGCTCCCGCCTCTGGGACTACTTCCATCTCTCAAGTATTTGTTCATAGAGCAAATCAATGCAATGGAGCGAATAGATCAGCGAGAGTTATGCGGCGATGGCACTGCTGGCAGCGCACAGACATTTCCAAGCTTAGAGACGCTAGAGATTAGTTTCATGGGGATGTTGAAGGAATGGACGGGAATAGCAGCTGGTGACATGCCTTGCCTCCGCTATCTTAAAGTCAAATATTGCCCTAAACTTACTTCTCTTCCGGTGCTTTCATGCCTCAAAAGTCTCCGACACTTGGAACTGACTCACTGTCGTAAAATCTCTTCGTTACCAGAGAAAGGGCTACCAAACCTTCTATCGCTGAGTATCAGAAATTGTCCGGAACTTGAAATACAGTGTCAGGAGGGAAGAGGGAAGGATTGGGACAAGATAACAGGCATCCCAATTATTCGGATTAATGATAAGCGTATTTTTGGAACCGGAAAACGAGAACAATCGACAGGTATGACCGTAAAACTTTCTTCTTTTTAGTCCGACTCCCAAAAACAATCCGCTATCCATACATAGTTCTTTGGCTCGATTGGGAAGAGTGTAGATTCAGATACAAATAGCTAGACATGCAAATATAAGGTTTAAAAATGCCAAATACAAGATTGCACTGAGCACTCTTTCCCAACTGAGTCTAAATAACACAGAAACTAGGATAATAACTTAATTACCAGAATTACTTGCATGCACTTGCCTCTTTTGATATATAAGCTACATCCATCAGCGCAAGGTTCCCAGCATATGCACTCATATCTTGATAACTTAGGCTGTATTTGGAAATGATGCAAATAAATGTTAATATAAATATGTGGAGTGTAAAACGGTTCATATAAATTGTAAAATTTAGTTAGTTTTGTACTAACAAATTTATCTTCTTACCAAACAGATTTTTACCTATAATGGATGCAAACATGAATCCCAATAAAGCATATGCTTTTTCATCAAAAGCTCACTTGAATGCAAATTTACTTATTTTTTATTGATATACTTTTACATATTATTATCAATGTAAATAAACATTGGTCTGTCATTTGTCAATGCATAAATGTAAAAGTGAACTAGAGTGCAAACTTACCCTGAACCAGGATTTGCACTCCATTTGCATTGTTCCCAAACGCAGCCTTAACTCCTTGTAACAAATGTGTAATATTCATGTTTGTATTGGGGTGGCATGTCTAACTTAAATCCCAAGATCCTTGACCTTGAGCTATAATTATAAATTGAAGCATATTCACTCGGTGTACGTACTTCCATCAATTCCATTGCATTTTTTCTTTTTAGACCAATCAGACATGTCGTTTGATCAAAGCACAATTAAATGTTTGTCTTTGATGGTATATTTAACTTGAGATAAACAGATTAGTTTGCAACCATGGGGGGGGGGGGGTGATCATTATTTATATTTGGGCTAAATGTTTTACAAAAAGGCGATTTAGAAAATTTGGTTATTAAGTTGCCACGTGAGACTTTTAAAAACCAAGAGTTTTGAGTCGGTTTTGGAACCAACTTAATACTATTCTCTATAAATGTGCAGCAACCGACTTAACACTCCTCCTTGGTGCACATTTCAATAACTCCAATCATATCTCGTAATAGCTTGAACTTGCCTTTTGGTAGTGCCTTTATGAATATGTCTGCTAACTGTTCTTCAGTCTTGCAGAATTTGAGTTCTATTTCTTTGTTTGCTCCAGCTTCTCTAATGAAGTGATACTTGATGCCTATATGCTTGGTTCTGCTGTGAAATACGAGATTCTTTGTCATTGCTATAGCTGATCTGTTATCGCAATAGATCTCTGTATCTTCTACTTGTGGTTCTCCCATGTCTGCAAGTATTCTTTTCAGCCATATAGCTTGACTTGTTGTCATTGCTGCTGCAATATACTCTGCTTCAGCTGATGATTTTGCAACTGTTGCTTGTTTCTTTGATGCCCAAGAAAATATCCCTGATCTAATTGTGAAAGCATATCCTGATGTGCTTTTCATGTCATCTACTGATCTTGCCCAGTCACTATCTGTGTAGCCAATTAGTTTTGAGTCATGCATGGCTTTGTATCATATTCCGTAGTTCTTTGTTCATTGCAAGTATCTAAGTACTCTCTTAGCTGCTCCATAGTGAACTTGACTTGGAGTCTGCATGAATCTTGATAGCAGACTAACTGCATACATGATGTCTGGTCTTGTAGCTATTAGATAGAGTAAGCTTCCAATTAAACTTCGAAATTGTGATTTATCTGCTTTTGGTGAGCTGTCTTCTTTCTTGAATGCTTTATTGTTGTCTAATGGAGTTGATACTGTCTTGCAGCCTTCCATTTTAAATTTCTTCAAAAGAGTCCATGTATACTTCTTTTGTGAGATGAAGATCCCATCTTCTTCTTGAGTTATTTCGATCCCAAGAAAGTAGTGCATTAAACCTAAATCGGCCATCTCGAAAGTCTTTATCATGTTTTCTTTAAATTTCATGATCATCTTCTCATTATTTCCTATGTAAATTAGGTCATCAACATATAAAGAGACAATAAGTGTGTCATTTGTACCTTGAGTCTTGATGTAGAGTGTTGGCTCACTTTTGCTCCTCTTGAAACCTTACTCAGTGAAATAGCTGTCAATTCTATTGTACCAGGCTCGCGGAACTTGCTTTAGGCCATATAATGCCTTCTTTAATCTGAGAACTTTATCTTCTTATCCTTGCACCACGAACCCTTGAGGTTGTTCCACGTAGATTTCTTCCTTAAGATAGCCATTGAGAAATGCTAACTTCACATCTAGTTGGAAAATCTTCCATTTCTTCTGTGCAGCTAGTGCAATTAATGCCCTGATTGTGTCGAGGCGTGCAACTGGAGCAAATGTCTCATTGTAGTCAACACCGTATTGTTGTGAGTATCCTTTGGTAACTAACCTTGCTTTATGCTTTTGGATTGAGCCATCTGAGTTAATCTTTGTCTTGTAAACCCACTTAACTCCTATAATGTCTTTGTCTTGTGGACGATCTACAAGCTCCCATGTCTCATTTTTCTCGATTATCTTCATCTCTTCATCCATAGCTATTCTCCATACTTCTTTCTTAAAAGCTTCTTCAAAGCTTTCTGGCTCCATAAGCATCAAGTTGCATGTCTCGTATATCTCTGTTAAGGATTTAGTCCGTCTTGGTGGCGAGTCTGGAGGAGATTTTGTGGCTTGTATTGGTTCTAATTGTGTTGTTGGTTGAATTGGTGATCTAGTTTGATCATGGCCTTCTTCAACTTCTTGTTTTGGTAATAGGGGCATGTTGATACTCTTTCTTTCAACTTCTTTTGTCTCCCAATTGTAAGCAGCGTCTTCGTTGAATCTTACGTCTCGGCTAATTATGAACTTCTTTGTTCTTAAGCTATAAATTCGATAGCCTTTAGATTGAGTGTTGTAACCTAAGAAGATTTCTTTTTTAGTCTTCTCGTCCAGCTTGCCTCTTTTCTCTTGTGGAATGTGAGTGTAGCATATGCAGCCAAAAACTCTGAGATGCTTTGCTGATGGATTTTGTCCACTCCAAGCTTCGATCAGTGTCTTATCTTGCACAACTTTGGTTGGACATCTATTGAGCAAGTAGACTGTAGTGTTTACTGCCTCTGCCCAAAAAGTTTTTGGAAGACCCTTCTTCATGAGCATAGCTCTTGCTGTCTCCATAACTGTTCTATTTTTTCTTTTTGATACTCCATTTTGTTCTAGTGCGTATCTGACTGTGAGTTGATGCTACATGCCTTCATCTTCATAGAACTTGTTGAATTCATTAGAAGTGTATTCTTTGCCTTCGTCACTTTTTATCATCTTGATGTTATGACCACTTTGCTTCTCGACACGAGTTTTGAATTTCTTAAAAATATCAAAAACTTGCGATTTATCTCGCAAAAAGTAAACCCATGTCATTCTAGTATAGTCATCGATGAAGAGAATAAAGTACCTATTTTGATTATTTGATTGAGTACGCATTGGACCGCAAATGTCTATATGGATTAACTCTAGTGGCTATTTGGCTCTCCAAGCTTTCTCGGATGGAAAAGGTTGTCGATGTTGTTTCCCAAGCATATACCCTTCACAAACATAGTTGAGTTCCTTGATTGTTGGTAGATCTCGCATCATATTCTTCTACTGAAGGATCTTTAACCCATGAAAATTAAAATTTTTACAATTTTGGCACTGAGGTTTTTCTTTAAACCAACAATCTTTCTCCAAGTGGTTTTTTCTTTTACAAATACCACATGGAGGATACTTGTCGTTATTTCCTTTTTGTTTTCCTTGATAGCTCTTGTTTCTCAGATTTTCTTGTGGCTTTCTCCCATCAACTTTTGATTTATGACACTACAAATTAACTTTAGACTGAAAGGCATTTTTAATCGAATTTTCATTCTGCATGTCTCGCCTATTTTCATATGCTTCAAGAGAGCCCATTAATTCAGTTGGTGATAAAGTTTCTAAATCCTTTGTTTCTTCTATAACGGAAACTATTGCATCATATTTTTCTGTACAAGAAATTAGTATTTTTTCGACTATTTTCTTGTCAGAAATTATTTCCCCATAGGCTCTCATTTGATTTACTATTTCTTTTATTCTAGAATAGTAATCTTTTGCGGTCTCACTATCCTTCATCTTAAGATTTTCAAAATCTCTTCTAAGCTTCTGCAATTTAACAGTGCATACCTTGATAGTTCCTTGGAACTCCCCCTGCAATGTATCCCATGCTTCTTTTGTAGTTGATGCGCCCATAATTCGTGGAAATATATCGTCTGCCATTGCTTGCTGCAAGCAAAATAACGCTTGAGAATCATTTTGTTGACTCTCTTCTAAGACCTTCTTTTGGTTTGCTGAGAGAGCAGAAGTATCTTCAGGGATACTGAATCTCCATAGATTTTGTGATTGAAAATAGGTCTTCATTTTGATGGACCAAAAATCATAATTTTCTCCATGGAAAATTGGAAGAGAAAGAGAAGAGCGGCTGGAATCGGTATTCATAATGGGTAGGAAGGACTACGCCCAGTGTTGATCAAACCTGGCTCTGATACCAGTGATGGTATATTTAACTTGAGATAAACAGATTAATTTGCAAATGGAAGGGAAAAAGTGGGTGTAGAAGAGTAGAAATATGATAGAAAGTAGCAAGATTTTTTTAGTTTCTCTAAGTAATACTTGTATCTCATTTTCAACCATAGGTGGGTGATCATTATTTATATTTGGGCTAAATGTTTTACAAAAAGGCGGTTTAGAAAATTTGGTTATTAAGTTGCCACGTGAGACTTTTAAAAACCAAGAGTTTTGAGTTGATTTTGGAACCAACTTAATACTATTCTCCATAAATGTGCAGCAACCGACTTAACAGTCTTGATCTTAGGGAATCTTTATTTCCACTTCTAAGTCATCACTCCAAAGTCCAATATACTCATGCCTTGTTTCTCTACATTATTTGCAATATGAATGAATGGTAGTTACCTACTTAATGGTCTTTTGACTCTCAAGGAACCATTCAACCTAAAAGCCTAAGCTGTTAGGTGAGGTCCAAGTATTTATTCTTTAACATGTTCTTCACTTGAAAAAATCTACTTGGCTTGAAGTGTGATGCAGTAGGGAATTCAAACTAATTGAGTAAACATTTACAAAGTTGGTCTTTGAAAACCTATCTTAGTACAAATAGGAGGAAAGTAGTATTTGATGTGGGAGACTATGTTTGGGCCATTTCAATAGAGCAACGCCTATCGATTGGGCAACATGGAAAGCTGGCACCAAGGAAGGTTGGACCATACGGGATAGTTGAAGTCATCAATGAGAATGCTTACAGACTAAAACTACCCAGCCATATACATACCCATGATGTTTTCAATGTCAAACACTTGGTATCATATGTTGGCAATCAGTCACATGATGATTTGATAATGAGGACGGATTCTCCCCAACTCGGGGAGGATCAAGCAGTATAGGAGAAGGTCAATAAGTTCTATGCATGTTGGGACCACTCCAAGACACATAAAGAAGCTTAGATGATGTCACTAATCCAATCGAGTAATCAATTACCAAGTTAGCGCCAATGTAGAACTTCTATTCTGGTTTGAATTTCTCAAGTTAGCGCTACCACGAAATTTCCATCTTAGTTCAAATTTACCAAAATAGCGCTAACACGGAATATCTATCTTAGTTCGAATTTACCAAGATAGAACTAGCATGGAATTTCTATCTTAGTCCAAATTTACCAAGCTAGTACTTCTATTCTAGTGCATAATTACCAAATTAGTATTTAATCATGATTTTCGAATTTTTGTTCAATTAGGACTTTCTTTTTGAAGAGTTTTAATAGGATTCTATTATGGAGTGTTTTCATAGATTAGGAAGCTTTCTTGTAGGAACCATAAGGGTGTATGCCTATATAAAGAATAACTAGGGGAATGGTAAGGCAGTTTTTTATATTGAATTTTCTCTTAATTATTCAGTGAAGAATTCTTCTTCCCGGTAGTTCGACTTCTGTTCTTTCTTTTAAAGCTTTTCTCACGTGATTTTGTTTATCAAGAATTACAAATTCTAAAGCAATGAATTGATAGAGTAGATGAGTATATAAAGAAGTTTCATCTGTCAGTAGCTTGGAATGCGTTAGCTGAAATGGAACACCAATTGGTGGCTAGGTATATAGGTGGGTTGAGACCAAATATCCAGGATATATTAAACCTATTTGACTGCTATATTGTTTCTATGGCACATCAACATGTTCTAACCATAGAAAAGCGAAGCAGCCAACCTAACCAATTTGGCCAAACCCAAATTGATGTGGCTAGACCACCTCTACATAGTAATCCCAACTCGCCTCTAAATTCAACTACTCATCCATAGTCCTATAGGATTTACCAAAACCAAGGATGTTGGCTTAATCAAAACCAAGTGGGTTAACCTGGACTGAAGTGCTTTAAGTGTGGTGAACCAGGCCATAAATCTATTAAATGTGCAAAGAGTGATAAAAAAAGGGGGCGGTGTTTGTAGAAGATGAGGGTGAAACCCAATTGGAAGTATTTGACTATTCAACCCCACCTGTGTTTGAATGTTATGATGAAGAAAACTTAGAGGAAGAAACGGTGTATGGGGATGTGGGAGAGGCTTTTGTAATGCAGTGACCATTCCTAACTCCTAGGGGTGAATCATCGGATTGGCTAAGAAATAATATTTTCCACACCATGTGTATTATGGGTGGAAAGGTTGCAAGGTTTGCAATTGATAGCGGGAGTTGTGAGAATGTTATAGTGGAAGTAGCTGTTCGTAAGCTAAACCTAAAAACTCAACAACACCCTCGCTCCTACAAGTTTGCATGGCTAAAAAGAAAGAATGAGGTTTCAGTCACACAATAGTGTCTAGTGAGCTTTTCTATTGGCAATAATTATAGTGATCGTGTATGGTGTGATGTTGTATGCATAGACGTTTGCCATTTTCTACTTAGGCACCCATGGCAATTTAACCTCTACGTAGTCCATGATGGATGAAAGAACAACTACTCTTTTGAGTTTAAAGGGAAAAGGCTGACCATCACAAGAGACTATACCTAAACCAAAACCTGATGAGGGTTTTAGCCTTTTTGCCATGACTGAATTCACTAGCGCCCTAAAGGAGATGGGTGTTGCATATGCTTTAATTAATAAAGGGTTAGAGATAAAAGGTGTGGAGGTTCTAGAGGAGGTGTGGTCATTCTCTTCAACAATGTCTCTTGAAGAGAAACTTGTTGATTGGAACAAACCTCCAATCTATGATGAAAAACCAATTACTAAGAAAGAATATGCCATCATTCATTATGTATTTCAATATAATGGAGATAATACTTATCATCTTGGGGATTATGATCACATTGTCTATATGCATGTCTATGAAGATCCTTATTGGCAAGCACTCTTGCAATGATCAAAAAGGTCAATAAAAGAATATTCAGGTTCTATGAAGTTCAAGAATATACTTCTAAATTTAAGATATACAATGAAGAAATCATAATTTGTATTGGAGGCTTACATCACTAATTATCTATCAAAGGATTAATACTTATCATCTCGGGGATTATGATAACATTGTCTACATGCATGTCTACAAAGATCCTTATTGGCAAGTACTCTTGCAATGTTCAAAATGGTCAATAGAAGAAGATTTAGGTTCTATGAAGTTCAAGAAATATACTTCGAAATTTAAGGTATACAATGAAGAAATCTCAAATTGTATTGGAGGCTTACATCACTAATTATCTATCAAATGATTAGAAACAAAGAAGCACAGTGGAAGTGCAATAGCATATGTTGGTAGCCTCTCAACTGGTAACATGAATCCGAGATCGGATTCTCTCCAACCCGAAGAGAATGATGCAATATGGGATTTAGAACAATTGAGTAAATACTTACAAAGTTGATTTTGGAATAACTATCTTAATACATATAGGATGAAAGTAGTATTTGATGCGGGAGACTATGTTTGGGCCATTTTAATAGAGCAATGCCTACCGATTGGGCAATATGGAAAGTTGGCACCATGGAAGGTTGGACCATACGAGATAGTAGAAGTAATCAATGAGAATGCTTACACACTAAAGCTACCTAGCCATATACATACCCATGATGTTTTCAATGTCAAACACTTGATACCATATGTTGGTAATCAATCACATGATGATTTGAATTTACCTAGTTAGTGTTAACACAGAATTTCCATCTTAGTTGAAATTTATCAAGATAGCGGCAGCACAGAATTTCCATCTTATTTCGAATTTACCAAGACAGCGCCAGCACGGAATTTCTATCTTAGTTCGAATTTACCAAGCTAGTACTTCTATTGTAGTTCATAATTACCAAATTAGTATTAGATCATGATTTTTGAAGTTTTGTTCAATTAGAACTTTCGTTTTGAAGAGTTTTAGTAGGATTCTATTATGGAGTGTTTTCATAGGATAGGAAGCTTTTTTGTAGGAGCCATAAGGGTGTATGCATATATAAAGAGTAACTAGGGGAAGGGTAAGACAATTTTTTATATTAAATTTTCTCTTAATTATTCGGTAAAGAATTCTTCCTCCTAGTAGTTTGACTTTTGCTCTTTTCTTTAAAGCTTTTCTCATGTGTTTTGTTTCTATACTGCGCCAAAGTGTGGATAAGAATAGGTCCATTCATACCTTGTATTAAAATTTAATTAATTATGACAAAGGGGATAATGAGGATCAAACACTAAACCACTTGCTCAAATAGGCTCATATACCATCTCAAGGAACCCTTCAACCTAAGAGTTTAAGGTGTTAGGTGAGGTCCTTGAATAGATTTTTGTTCTCTAACATTGATAATAATACGGTCAGCCATCATTTTGAGACAAATACAATAATAAAAGACATTGTTGTTCAAACAAAAGTCTTATAACCTTCTAAAAAATGGGATCTTACCCACTTAATGAACATCCAAAATGATAAAGGATGAAGTGGGATTCATTAACAAAACTTCACCTTACAATAGAGACAACCCCATGGTGTTCAATGCAACAAAAGAGCCACCTGGGGGAGGGGGTCACCAAACCTAGCTAGACACAAACTCCAAATAACACCTTACAAGCAAGGAAATCTCAACAAAGCCCTCGATGACAAGGAAATGGCCTTTAAAACTTCCTTGTTTCTGCTAACTAAAACACTAAAAACTGTAGAACAATGCAACTCCACCTTGATCCTACTAATGCCCAACTGCTAGGCCCAATCAAGAACTGGTCTTAAGGCAAGAGCTTCAGCACCCTCCATCGAGTTTACCCGAGCTACCCCAAACCTCCAATAGAGAGCTGGCTTGCATGGTATGTGATTATATAACCAATGCCCACTTTTTCATAGTGGGCCCTGAAAGTTGCATCTACATTAACTTTTAGCACTTCCACAATAGAGAGGTCCACCTGGATGATCTAGCTCGAGCAACATCAGGACCACTTGCTTTTCACAATGCTCTTTCCCACCAGATGATGTCAGTAGTCAATCAAGGTGATAACCTACACTCAAAGGGTGACCAATTGAAATCATACCACCTTCGGATGATGTCAGAAGTCGGTATAGGTGATAACGGAAACTCTTAAATCTTATCTAGTCTAGTTCATCCTGATTTTAGAAGATTTTTTCATGAATCTTGTGGTTGTTTGAAGCTTCTGTGATTTTTTGTGGATTTTTTAAGGAAATATTTGCAAAAAATGTAGATTTCATGTGTAAGCTTGATTTGCATGTTTGGTGGATTTTTTCCTATAAAATCTAGTCTAATTGAGTCTTCTTATATTTTGGGAATGACAGGAAGTGGTTTTGCATTTTACTAAACCATAACATTCTTTTGGAAGATTTTATTCTTTGGAGTTTTACTAAACCATAACATTCCCACAAAGTTTTGTAGGTTTCAACCCCTTGTTTATTTCTCAATCGAGTTTTGAAATGTCCTCTTGGGTATGTTTTGTGCCAATTGGGTGTTATGTTTCTTCTTGATTGTTGAGAAACCCTTTTGACAAAGTATGGAATCATCAAAGGATGTTTATATGGGTTCTAATGTGCTTATAGGAAACATAGACACTTCTAATGGATTGATAACCACTATAAGACTTGATGGGACCAATTTTTTTAGAGTGGTCCCAATCGGCGAAGCTTACTATCTCAAGAAGATGTAAGTTGGGATTCATTATAGGTAAATAGGTGAAGGCAAAACCTAAAAAACCTAAAATTTGCAAAGTGGGAGTGGCACAACTCATTGCTAATGTCATGATTGGTTTGCTCAATGCAACCTCGTACGTCTCATAACTATATGTTCCTTTCCACTATCAAAGATATTTGGGATAGAGTTATTGCCCCCTAGTCCTAAGTTAATAATATAGCTAAGTGTATCAACTTTAAAGAGAGACTTGCGGTATGGATCAGGGAGATAAAATAGTGGCCATGTATTTTTCTTCTCTATAGTCTCTTTGGGAAGAAATGGATCACTTAAAGGCCTTGGAATGGAAGGATCTTAAAGATAGTGAGTAGTACCAGAAGTATATTGAGGATAATAAAGTCTTTGATTTCCTAACTAGCTTGAATCCTAAGTTTGACTTCAATAGGCAACATATTCTTAGTGTAGGCATTGCCTCTTGCTATCGCCTCTTCCTAGTGCAAGAAAAAGATAGTAGAAGGGCATCTATGATGTAACCTCTTGTGATTGAGTACTTAACTATGCCATCTATAAACCCAAGTCGAGCACTAGTAAGCATTTGTTATTGAGAAGGCTAACTATGTCATCTGTTAATATTACAAATAATCCAAAACATACTTAGGATGTAATTTGTGAATTAAACATCTATAAAAATGTAAAAGCAAAGTACTTAATGAAAGAATGGTAGGATCCATCTAATGGACGCCATAAAGGTTGCGGAATGGGTGGGCGAATTTCAAAAATTTTCCTACCTTCTCCCAACTGGGAATCATATTCCCTAAATTTAGAATACAATATTCAAGGATCCTACTTGAACCATAATCAAACCAGATCTGTACCAAAAGACAAATGGGAGGAATATACCTGATCCGGAGAAGCAGTATCTCCCAAAGTTGGTGTTCACACCCAAAGAATGCACCAAGAACCGTTCCTGCTGAAGATGACACAGCTGTGGATGGAACAGAACCAGCAGGGTGCGTCCTACACACTGGATCATTCACAAGAATCCTCTGGAAACACTAAACACTGAATCTTTTTAGTCTTTGTTGCAAGACTAATGTCAAGAACAGATTTCTTGACTTTCTATTTCTGCAAAGATCAAATCTTGCAAAGGTAGATGGCGGCGGCAGGAGGACAACTCCAAGGGCAAAAAAGGGCTGAACCGCTTCTTCTTCTTTCTCTGGAGTATGAATGAGATCCTATCTCAAATCGCAGGAGATATCCTATATCTCTTCAAAAGGTGGTTCGAAATCTAATGATTTCTCTCTCTTAGGGTTTCTCCTCCTTTCTTCTTGATTAAGAAACCTCCCAATGAGGAGTTATCCCAATCCAAATCAGTATTTGGATAGGGGATCATCTTAATCCTATCTGCAGATAAAGTTAGCTTACTCCTGATCTTATCAGGAGGTTACCATATTCAAATCTAATTTGAATTTGGTCTCCAAGAGTGGATAAGGCTAAAGGCCCAATCCTTTTACTAACATTAATCTCAGATTCGCCCCATGGATGGGTGATCATATCAGCCCATCTCAAAATGGGCTTTTGGCTCATTAAGTGTTCAGTGTCTAATTACTTTCCAATCTGTTGCCCAGTTGGGCTTCTTTGTATGGCATGGAACCCAAGCATTGATCTACACACCAGCCACATGGGTTCGGCCCAGCCTTTAATACAAGGCCTAGCCGAATTCACTGAAAAAACTCAATGAGCCCCCGAGTCCATCATATGGACCCTATGGGCCCAACACTTACATTAAGTGGTCCCTGGGCCAAGCCATCTTATAAAAACCCAGGGACTGTGGGTAGGTGCAAGATTAGCCCATCAGGTATTATCCTAAAAGGTCTTACACTTAACCTCTCAGCCCTTAATGATCAAGCACTGCCCGACAAGAGAGGACCTCTCCCTCGGCTGCAAGGAACAGTGCCGCACTCTCCTCTCACATGGATCCCGAGAATTAAAACCATTTGCAAACATTTTGAAACCGTACATATAAATATAAATATATTAATTTTGCAAAACAAAATTCCAATGATTGAAATCAACTGCCGACAGTTTGGTTTCCATCAGAGAGAGTGCATTCCCAATCATTACCCTTTGTCCGACAAAGTGGTTGATCCTGTCACTATGATCACCCACTCAGATGAATTCTCAAACTATCCAAACATACCCAGGTTTTGATCCCCGCTAAGGATCTCACTGATTGGTATATCAAAGACAGTCTGATCCGACACTTAGTGAAGTGTCATAATCGAGTCTAGGGGTCAGGTGTAACTTTCCAGTTTTGCCCATCTATCTCCAAGGTCCAGGGCAAGACTGGAAATCTGGTCCGGTTCAAGGATTCAAGTAATCACATACTGCATGTGCCTCGGGTCTTACCCTGATTGCTGAGACAGGCCATCCCAACACTTGGTGGCACACCAGCATCAGCCTTGGCAAGATAAATCTCCCCAGACTTATCCAATGGCTGTGAACATTTAAAACTAACACGAATCTCTATAAATGTCCAGTTTTAGGGTTTTACATAGAATTAAACCAAACAACATGAATCAAACATGCACTTTATTTATTTCCACTAAATAACAAAAGTACATCAAATCGGATTGAAGCTAAGGGCATACATAAACTGTCTAACACTTAAATGTTAGTAGCTAGCAATTAGTAGAAGTTAGTAACCAATGAAACTCTAAAACTACTGAATGTAAATATTAGTGTAGTCAATAGGGTTAATAAAGTTAGTAGCTTAGTAACTATACCTAGAAATATCTTGTAGTTTAAAAGAAAATAAACAATGTAAAGTGCAATGACCGCAAGATCAACAGATATTCAATTTTAAGTAGTTGGCTAAAATTTAGTAAATATGAATAGCAAAGTAACTACGAAATCTTGAAAGTAAAGAAAAGACAAAACAAGAAAACCATAGAAAGAGGCACATAGGATTTTTATAGAGATTTGATAAAAACCCCTTTCCTTTGTCTTGTACCTTAGATACCCTTTGAAGATTTCTACTAATACAACAAGATGGATTTTTAGGCACTAGCAAAGCCTTATAACCAATAAGACGTGTGAGTGCCTGCAATACCTTACAACAATAGGATTTGTGGGTGTTTGTACTACTTTGACAAAATTTGCGGGTACCTACCCAACCTAAATTTGTAGATCTTTAAGGTCTCTACCAAATAATGATTAGCCTTCAAGGTCCCAATAAAACCTACAATGGTATTCAAATAACCAAAACACCTATCACAAAGATATTATAAGTATAGCACAAGAAAGTATGATACAAAGTCTCTTAGTAGGTAGATATAAAAATATACAACTCAAACTATTTAGTTACGAGAGTTTGGACTCTAGATGCTTAGCTCAAAGAAGAGACACACAATAGATAGGTGGAACCGTGCAAGCTCTAGGGATTCTCAGTTTTTATTTTCACTTCTAAAACTATGGAAGCTCAAATATCTCTTTAAGAAATAAAGACTCTTGCTAACTTATTATCACAAAAACAACTAAAAACTATATACAATGATAGTACATGTTGTTTCACTTTCTTTCTTCTTTCTTGCTTTGAATCAATCTACGGACTTCTTTTTATAGTGGTTTTAAGACCAAGTGACCATTTTATAGATATTTAAGGACTTTTATTAAGCTGAGTAATGACTCAAAATGTCTCCAACATAATAAAAGGCTTGCTAAAGATAATAATAATCATTTAAGCCTTCAAATAGTCAAATTTCATCAAAGTAATTGACTACAATATCTTAGAAGTCTTTTATTAAACAAACAAAATGAATCTTTTTTCTACTCTACTCAATTAACTCCTACTAGTCAATCAATCAATATATGGTTTGACATAGCCTATCAAAGTCAGACGACTATATAGTTTTGTGTAGTCAATTACTACATATAGTTTGAGTATTTTAATGCCTCATCTGTCACAAATAGTTGACTATATCATGTATCTAGGACATTTTATGTCCCGATTGTCACAAGTAGTCAACTATATTAATTTTGGGTAATTGACTACATCATGGAGAAGAGAGTTGCAATGGCAGCCATGGGGAAGAGAGGAAAATGGAGGGGTGAAGGGATGAGAGAGAGAAAGAGACAGAGAGAGAAGAAACAAAGAAAAAAGAAAGCCTTGGAGAGAAGAGTTCTGAGGGAGAAAAACCATCACCCTGTTTACTGCTAGGTCTAAAGGTTCAAGAAAGTGAACAGTGTCCCCCAGAATTCGACTAGTTTGAATTGATTAGGGATTCGGGACGTATGTTAAAATTTATAGGAAGGGGGTGGCAGACTTATAATTTTGGGTATTTAGGGGTAATTTTGAGAGATGTGGGTCAAACCAGGTCTAAGGGGGGCTGAATGGTGGGGATTTTTAGGTCAAAGATTAGAGGGTTGAGATAGGTCCAACCATAGAGAGGGGTTTTGTGTGTGTGGGCCAGTGAGATTGGTTAAACTGAAATCTTTTTAAATGAGTGGGCAAATTGGGGTATTTTAGGCTAAAATTTGGCAAGGCGGGGTCTTAGGACATTCTAAGTTGATTAATGAGGTTGAGTTGGCTCAACTGGGCACAAATCAAGCTGATATGGAGGGGTAGTGGTTTAACCAACCTAGGGCTTTGAAATAGAATCTTGGTGTGATGAAGAAGCAAACAAAAATATTTTGGACTGAAATTTTACATGTGGGTATTTTAGGGTATCCAGGGTGTGGTGGAAATGTCTGATTGGTTCATGAGGGTCAAGATTGTAGGAATTTGGATCAACGAGAAGATCTGGAATAGAGCTTGGTTTGATGGAAGGGTAAAGGGGGAATTTTGGGTTGAAACTTTATTTTCCAAATTTTCCAAACATATCAATTTTTATCCCAAACCCTTCAATCTCTTTTTTCAAAATTGTTTTATTTTTCAGATTTTCTCTTCATATCAACCTCTCAAAGGTAAAGCTGCAACTTAGTCTTTTTATCTTTTTGTTTACAATGTTGTTTTCTCTGGAAAACAGTCGCAATAGTAACTATATGAGTATTTTGGACATTTTCCTATTACTTTGTTAGAGGATTTTAGCAAAAAGAATCTACTTGCAACTATGTCAAAAAAATCGGAGGAGATGATTGCAATTGCCAAACTTCATGGCATCGCTTAGAATCTTCAGCAGAGGTTTTAGCAAATTACTCCAAAAATTAATTTGCTAATGAAAGTCATTTATATTAATTACAATTCATTGGTATCTATTTTTCTGAACGGCAATAGAAAGAACGTAGTTACACTCCTCTTTCTATTTTGTAATTGAGTTCATTAAAAATCCAAAATGCAGTCTTATGTTGCATTCATTTTAATTTCAAAGTTCCTACCAAAAGAAAATTAATTTCAATGCGGAGCATATTAGGTATCCCACATTGTTATGCTTTTGGTATTGTAATTAATTTAATATATTATGAGTTACCTGCACTAATAATCTTAATCATTCAATCTCTAACTCCTACTTCAAAGATTTTCTACTAAAGAATTTTATTAGTTATGACAATGCAATTTATTTTATTTTAGTCCCAAGCTTTACTCATTGTAGAAAAGGCTGCCATCAAAACATTTTATTAACATTGAAACAAGACATAATACAGTTTAGGCTGAGTTTGGAAGGAGTACAAATGCAAATATATAGAGTGCAAAACCTTATATTTTCTATTATTTTGTATGTATTTACGTTTTACATATTTGCATTTGTACTCCTTTCAAACTGAGCCCTAATAAGCACTTTCTGTAGCTTTTGCCATAAAAGCTATTTAGAAAATTCGACCACTTCATACATTGAATCATTTTTTTAACAGTCAAAAAACTAGTACAATTGAAAATAGACTTTTGGTGGCTATAATTAAGCAATTGAGAATATTAAAACAAGTTCAAGACTTTCTTGTTACATATAGTTTTTCCTTATTCTCTTAAGCTTTATATTGTTAAACCTACTAACTCAATGTTGGGTTTTAAACTGGGAGAGAATAGCTCTCTTTTTTGCCATAAGTCAAAATGGGGATGGTTTCTCGATATGAGAAAAATTGTAGATTTTGACCTTATTATCAGTCTTATGTTGTAAATCGAATCCTCAATTAAGGTCATACAATTAAATCTAGGTATTTATTAGGATATATAAGGCATTTCAATTGCATGAGACTTTCAAAGCCCTTGTGTTTGGTTTGAAGGGAAGAATAGGGAAATGGAAAGTTAGAGAAATCTTTACAAACCTTGTATAGATTTTCTACTTTTCCCTACCTTTTCCTTCAAACCAAACATAGCCTTAAACACTTCTTATAGCCTAAAGCTAGTTAATCTTAATACTTAGATATTGATATAGCAAGATTTAACCATTGCAGGTGTTTTTTCTGATGAAGAAGAAGAAGAAGAAGAAGAAGATGATGATGATGATGATGATGATGATGATGATGATGATGGTGAAGAAAAATGAGGAGCTATTGGCTTTTAACTTTCCATATTTTCAATAAAAACATAATCAGGATTCTGTAATTGCATTTTATCAACTTAATTCTCAATAGATACTAGTTGGTACCCTTGTGATTCACAAACTTTATTGAGAAATAATGAGAAAGGAGACTTATAACATTCTTAGTTAAGTAATTATTATAACTAAGCAATCGTAATATTATTGTAATTTTAGCAATTATATTGTTATAATTTTAATATTTTGTTAATCAAGTTTAATTTATTATTGACATAATCATTTTTAAATGAATATTAAATTTTAATTAAATTGAATTTTAAATTTTAATTTTGAAAGTTACAAATTTTTTTATTAACAATTATAATTTTGTTAATAAATTTATTAGTTAACTTTAAAAATTATTAATTAATATAATTACAAGTTTATTTATAATGGATGTAATTGTTTATAGCAATAAATTTTTTATTAAAAATTATAATCATGGTTTAGAAAACTAGACTGGACCGGCTGGTCAAACTGGTTGAACCATAACCTAGGGCTCTGACCAGTTTGGTCACACCCGAATAACTGGACTTGCTCAAAACCCATTGAAAACCGGTTGACCGATCGGTTTAACAAAGAAACCGGTGAACAGATCTTGGCTTCATGAAACCACCCGGGTCCATACATAAGTGAAATTTTAAAATATTGTTAAGAAAATTTGAACTCTAAGACTTTTTATTTTCATAAATTATTTATTTATTACTAATCCACCTCTTTACTTATGCCAATTAATGACTATTCAATTACATATTACATTATTATGCACATATTTTAAAGAAAATCTATACAACTTTAAAAGCACGAATAGCCTCAAGAATATTTCTGGAATTTTTTTAGGACAAAATTTACCCTTCCTTATTTAAGTTTATTGATAAAAAATGAGGTCTAAATCAGTTATTGATATTAAATAAGTTAAAAATAGGTAATTTTAACATGGCTAGAGCCATGAATTTTGAACGTAGCACCTCAGAACAGATTGAAGCTCTAGCTTTCCTTGAGGGCATCGGGCTCGCCATTGAATTACAGATCTCTTCCATCATTTTAGAAGGAGATGCGCAAAAGATAGTCTCTCAACTATTGAACCCCTCCTTAGTGGTTCCTTGGAGCATTCACCACTTGATAGCCGAGTGGAGTCTTTTGTGAAGTTTCTCTCTTTCTTCTGTCCCAATTGTTTATCATACGGGTAATTGTGTGGCTCATTCAATTGCAAAAAAGGCTTGTTCTTTGTCTAGGCCAAAGACTTGGTTTACCCCACCTTATTTTCTACTACTTGTACTATTTAAAGATGCAATGAGATAATTCAGCCTAGAGGCTTTTCAAAAAAAAAAAAGATATTCAATGCATTCAATTCCCTCTCATTAAATCATACATTTAAGGAATTAACTTGCATCAACCTTTATTGAATCATATTTTAAGGCACTTTCGTTTATTTTCATCATTAAATGCTATTAACTAAATCCATACATAATAAATTAATAATTCCAATAAAATATACTTAGAAAAAATAGTGTTTTCATCTACTAATGGTAAAAAATTAAACCATTTTGGGTTAAATGGGCCATCCATATTGCCACATTAAAAAATAAAATTCAATAAATAGATAAGATGCAAAAAAAAATATAAAAATTAAAGAAAAACATTTTTAACATCATATGTTTGACATGTTAAATAATAATAAGTGTGACAAATAACAAATGTTTTTATTAATGACCGAAATGGAACGTAAAATTTAAAAGGGCTTTTTACATAAAAAATGAAGTGTGGCCATTTAGCTAAAAGAAATAGGTTTTCGAAAAAATAACCAAAAAGTGAGCGGGAGAATTTTTGTTTTCTTCTAGACTAAAATACCCCCAACTAAAAATCATATACGTCTACTTTCTCTCCCAAATCTCAGACCACGAATATCAACACTGTTGTGATTGGCATCGGCACTAGTCATTGCATCTATGATGGAGTAGACAACGCCAAGTTTCTCAACTTGTTCGCTGACTTGGTAGCTGAACAACGAACAGGGCTTATGAATTTCAAACCCAAAGCCATCTCGAATCGAAACCTTCTCGATCTCGTGGCCCCACACCAGCCTTAGCTTGACACCCGGTTGCACATCTAGAGTTTGATTGCGTCCAAGACATAGCTTGGTTGGTCTATAAGTACCCTTGAGAATCACTATCTCCAACCTCTATCTGCTCTGACAAAATCACTCTAACCGAACTCAAGAAGATTGCCTCGTCCACGAATGAACTTTCCTCCTCCCCTCACATGTTGTTTGAAGTACTCTCAGCTCACTTGTAGAGGAGCTAGGCTAGATCTCTAGATTTGCCAACGAACCAGACACTGAGACTACTCTTCAACGTCAACATTCAAGACCAAGTGAAGCTAGGTCATCATTTCTGTAGACCCAAACAAAAAAACAGTGACTCTTCATCCATCTCTATTCTCAGTTGAGTATAAACAATAACCAGAGATTATTAGGAGAATATCAAGTTGACGCAAGTTGCGATGAAGCAAGTTGCGATGAACCTGACTCTTGCAATAAAGCTACAGCTGTGATGAAGTTCACTCTCGGGAATGAATTTGTTCCCTTCCGTTGATCGGTTACGATTCAGTTACAGATCTGTTTTGTTTGTTCCTTTGTATTTGCCACGTAAGCATCTTGTAATAAATGTCTATATATACTTGATTATTTTAATGAAGATGAATCACTTTTTTTCTTCATCAATTCCGTGTCTCTGAGTTTTACATGGTATCAGAGCTATAGTTCCTCTCGGAAAATTCTGATTCTTGCAGAAAATTTTGATTCTTGATTCTAGTCCTCTTCTACTTCTTGTTTTGCCTTTCTTGACTCCAGTCTCCTTCCTTTTCTTGTTTTGCCCTTTTCTAATATCAACAAGAATGGTCGTGAATAGAAGTGGAAGCACCATGTTCACTATCGTTGATCAGATCTCTTCTTTCGGTGATCAGAATTCACCTCTCTACCTCCATACTTTTGATAGCATTGGCACAATGCTTGTTTCTTGTCTTCTTAATGGAGACAATTATATTCGTTGATAACACATGGAATTTTACACCAAACATCTTGTGTAGACACCCCTCAACAGAATGGGGTCGTTGAGCGCAAGCACCGACACTTATTTGAGATAATAGAAAGGGCTTCATGATTCCAAGTGCACCTGCCAATCGATTTCTGGGGAGAAAGTATCCTGACAGCAACTTACATCATTAATCACTTGCCTACTCTGATTACTTGCTGGGAAATCACTATATGAACTTCTTTTCAACAAGCCTTCTTCATATAATCATTTCAGAACATTTGGCTGCCTCTGTTATGCGAGTACATCCTGACGTGGCTGCGATAAATTTGATGCTCGTGCCACCAAAATGTGTGTTTGTCGGGTATCCTAATGGTCAAAAAGGATATAGATTATATGACTTGACAACCAAGCGGATATTTGTGTCCAGAGACATGATTTTCTTTGAACACAAATTTCCTTTTGTTGATGAAAACGTTTCTTTGGACCCACCTCAACCATCAACTGTGTCTCTAACGACAGTCAATGATACAATGGTTGATACAGTTCTTAGTAAAACACCTAGAATTGAACTAGTTTGTGACAGTTCACAGCCCCCTATTAGTTCGGAATTGACCGAACACACTAGTAACATAGACTTAGTCACTTCGCCAACCTCTGAACCAGTTGTTCCTAGCCCTCCAACCTCACATAACCATCGCCCACTTCAATCCAAAAGACCTCCTCCACACCTGGCTGACTACATTTGCCCAACACTTCAGTCACAAACTAACTCATACAGCACCCACCACCCAATCTCCAATTTTTTATCTATGAATTCAATCCCCCCTACACAACCTTAGTTGTCTTGTTATGATGAAACCAACAAGCATGACTATTGGAAACAAGCCATGTCCCCTAAACTAGATGCCCCTGATCGCACCCATACCTAGACCTTGACTAACCTACCACCGGGAAAGACTCCCATTAGGTGTCGTTGGGTCTACAAAGTCAAGTGCAAATCTGGTGGAACTATTGAGCGTTACAAAGCCCGCTTGGCAGCAAAAGGCTATACTCAAACTGAAGGCATTGATTATATAGAGACATATGCCCCAGTTTCTAAGTTAGTAACTATACACTGCCTCTTTGCTCTAGGTGCATCCCGAAATTGGGAATTACATTGGATGGACGTAGACAATGTGTTCCTGCATGGTACTCTCCATGAATAAATCTACATGGTGCCTTCACCAGGACTCCTGCCTCCTAAGGATCAGTGAGTCTGTCGCTTGAACAGATCCATTTATGGCCTCAAGCAAGCCTTGTACAATTGGCTTAAAATTCTAGCTCATGCTCTTCGCCAACGAGGATTCAAGCAATCCATTGCTGATAATACTCTCTTTACTTCAGTACAATCAGGAAGCATTCTAGTGGTACTTGCATATGTTGATCACTTGGTGATTGTCGGAAATGACCCAACCTGCATTTTTGCTCTTAAGGACTACCTATGGCAGTGTTTTCCAATCAAGGATCTTGACATTCTTCAATATTTTCTTGCCCTTGAGATCTCTCAGTCTTCTTCTGGCATTTTTCTCAGTCAAAGCAAATATACCCTTGACATCCTTCAAGATGTAGGCATGCTAGGATGCAAACCTAGTATGTTTCCCATTGCACAACAACATCATTTGGGACCTAAATCTGGTGAACCAATTGCTCAACCCAATCAGTACAGACGATTTGTGGGTCGTCTTCTCTATCTCACTATTACGAGACCAGAACTCACTTATTCAATTCACATTCTAAGTCAATTTATGAGTGATCCTAGACAACAACATTTGGATGTTGTAGTACACGTCCTCCGATACCTGAAGGCTACACCTGAGCAAGGTATACTTCATCCAGCTGATTGTGATCTCCAATTGCGAGCTTATTGTGACTCATATTGGGCTGGTTGCCCAACCACTCAGAAATCCATCATCGACTATTTCAAAACTCTTGGACAATCTCCTTTGTCATGGAAGAGCAAGAAGCAAGCAACAACGGCCCACTCCTCTACTGAAGCAGAGTACCGCGTAATGGCAGCCGCCACCAGCAAACTATTATGCCTAAAGCAAATCTTCTCTAATCTTGGTCTCTCTCATCCACAACCGATGCAGTTTTACTGTGACAACAAGGCAACACTCCACATCGCCGTCAATCTGGTATTCCATGAGCGCACCAAACACAATGAAATAGATTTCCACTTCATACGAGAACACCTTCAGTCCAAAGCTACAACTACTCGTCTACCTACATCAGCTCAGCCTGTAGATATCTTTAGTAAAGCAGTTGGCCAAGATAGATTTGTATCTTTATTACCCAAGTTGGGAATTTTTAACCCTCATGCTCCAACTTGAAGGGGGAATTAGGAGAATACCAAGTTGATGCAAGTTGCGATGAAGCAACTTGCGATGAACCTGACTCCTGCGATAAAGCTACAGTTGCAATGGATTTCACTCTCGGGAACGAATTTGTTCCCTTTCGTTAATTGGTTACGGATTTGTTTTGTTTGTTCCTTTGTATTTTCCATGCCAGCCTCTTGTAATAAATGCCTATATATACTTGATTGTTTTAATGAAGATGAATCACTTTTTTTCTTCATCAATTCCATGTCTCTAAGTTTTATAGAGATCAGTTCAAGAGGAGGAAGAACATGAATAGTAAGTTCTATCTCCTTTCTCAATTTGATGAAAAGGGGCAATTTGGTAAAAAATCTTGCTTACCGTTTTTATAACATATTTCAAAATGCATCGAAATTTACAAATTCATGAAACTTTATTAATATTTTTCTAAAAAGCCCTAACCAATTGGAAATATAACTATTTTCCTATTCTTTCACATTAAGTTTCATATCTAAGGTATATTCTCTCATTAAATGCTATACTTGAGATATATTTTTTGCATAATTAAATTCTATTAATTAAATCCATAACATTAATTCTAATAGTATAAAAATAAAGATTTTGAAAAGTAATTTGAAAAAAAAAACATTTTCTTCCCTCCTCGTGGTGGGTAAACAATTCAACCATTTGGGGTCAAATGGGCCATAATAAAATAATAAAAAATTAAAAAAATATATAATATATAATACAGAAAATAAAAATAATTGGGCATATCTCAAATATTGTATATTCATTATACTAAACAAAAATAAGTATGAAATGTAAGAAGTATTTTTATTAAGGAAAAATGGAATAACAAATTTAAAATCAACCTAAAATTGAAATGAAATCATAGTCAAATAATAATATTTTTAAAAATAGAAAATACAAAGAATCACAAAAATAAAAAGTAGAGAAAAAATTGGCCACATATCTAATATTATATATTTATACAAATAAAATATTGGGTACATCTTTAATATTATACATTCATTATATTGAACAAAAATAAGTATTATACATAAGAAATAATTTTGTCAATGATGGAAATGTAATACAAAATTTTATGTCAACCTAGAAACCAAACTATTTTTCTTTTTGGGTGGTGAGTTAGTGGTTTGAATAAACTGGATTAATTAATAATATGATAGTTAAATAATAAAAAATGTATAAGTAATCAAAAGAATATATAAAAATTATATATTAATTATATCAAAAAAAATTATGTGTGATAAGTAAAAATTATTTATATAATGTAGATGAAATATGTAATTTAAAATTAATCTAAAAACAAAGCTATTTTCTGATCTACATGGTGGGTAAATGATCCAAAATTCCAAAGAAACTCATGATGTCAAAACACAAAAAATGAAAAAGTATAGAATTTTGTCAAAAACATTTGGGAACATTTCTAATGTTATATATTCATCATATTAAATAAAAATAGTTGTTAAAATAAAAATTGTTTTTATTTATAACAGAAATGGAATAAAAAATTTAATAATAATAATAATAATAATAATTGTTATTGTAATTTAAAATTTTCATGTGCAATGAACATGCACATTTACTACAAGCATTTAAGTTAATTTTTAATTATAGTGTTACTTTTATTAAATTTCAATTTCTATCTTAACTATGATATATATAAATTTTGAGTAATTAATATGAAGAAATTTTAGTGTAATTAATTACAAGTAATTAATATGATATATTTAAATAAATTACACAAGTAATTACTAGTGTAAGTTAAAAGACTTAAACCCTATTCGTTTGTTTTAAAAGTTTAAGAATATTACCATCCATCCACTATATTTAAGTACATTAAAAGTTGTAAAATATATTATATGTAGTATTTATATAACCTATAGTATATATGTATATGCCATGTCATCATGGTTCGACCCCGGTTGAACCTCTGACCCATGAACCACTCCCTTCTCTGGTTCAATGATCGGTCTATTTCTCTGAACATTGATTATAATCTTTATTGTAATACTCAATTCCTAATATTATTAACTAATTATATTAGTTAATTAACTTATGTAATAATAGTTAATGCTATTATTATTTAATAACAATCCCACCTTGTATAGTGCTTATTTGGCCCAAGCTATGTGTTTTAGTGAAGAAATCTAAATGACTAAAAATCTTCCACATGGCAAATTAATTTGACATATTTGGAGGATAATATGCAACGGTCCATCTCAGCCAGAATAAATTTTCAACTCACAAAAGAATGCAAGTCTTACCTATCAAAACAATTTCTATCATGGTAAAATAATGGTGTACAAGCATATTTACCATAGAAGGTCAGAACTTCGAATTGCCCTAGTATCAATGGCACGTGAGGAAGCTTGAGAAAGGCATACCCTTGTATTTCTCTCTCTCTCTCTCTCTCTCTCTCTCTCTGTTTCTAAGCCGCTTTTGCATTGAAGGTCCTGAAGAAGATGGTTCACTTTGAGTTGGTCCAATCTCCTCATGAACCTCATCCTCTTCTCATGCTTCCACTTTGGACACCAAATATTTTGCCATACAGTACCACATCCTAGACAATCTTTCACCTATAGAATATAAAAATTGCAAACTTAAGCAATTTACCACACACAATATCTGGCTAGAATGATAAGAGAACAAGTAAGCTTATATAAGATGGACACCCTTTTTTTAGAGAATTTCTTCCTTAAATGATATCTTATGAATTCGAATAGTGCATCTTCCATTTTGACAACAAATGCCCCCTCTCTAAAGTTTGAATTGAAAAATAAGCAAAGGTAAAATTGTCATTTTACATCTTCATTTAGTAATGCTTATTTGATAAAAATACATAAAAGTACTTCTTTTGTTCAATAATTGGAAAACAAACTATATCAAAAATGTTATTTACATCTTTCATTTAATGCTTATTTATACTATTATTAAAAGTGTAAATAATGGTGTGAAACTTTTGTTCGACTAAATTACCCCAACTTTTGAATTTGGTTGTTGTCTAATTTTAAGGATGGAAATGTAATTTGAAAAACCACTTTTCTCCTTATTCATATCCCTTTCATTAAGTCTTATATTTAAATTATTAAATCCCATTAATATTCATTGAATCATTTTTTGACTAGAATACCCCTGTTTTTAAATTTGGTCTCTCTCTAATTGTGAGGAAAAAAATGTAATTTGAGCTACTACATTTCTCCTCATTCAATTCCCTCTCATTAAGTCTTATCTCAAGGAATTAACCCCCCATTCTTAAGGTTTTAACAAATAAATTCTATCAATTAGATCTATATCCAACACTTTTAATGATATAAAATACATGTTTTTTTTTTAAATTTACCCAAAAATAAAACTATTTTTCCATCATGGTGGCAAATAAATAATTCAACCATCTAGGTCAAGTGGGCCAATCCATAATGTCATAATTAAGTAAAAACTTTAAAATATAAATAAATAACAAATATAGAAAATTTGAGCATATCTCTAATGTTGTATATATATTAATCATATTAATGAAAAATAAGTATGATAAATAATAATTATTCCTATTGATGTTAGAATGAAATATAAATTTAAAACTAATCCAAAAATAAAAATTATTTTTGTAATGGCAGGTCAATAATTCAGCCTTTTTAGTCAATTGTGTCAACCCTTGATATAATAAAAACAGAAAAATATAAAAAGACAAAGACATTATGTAATAATACAAAATTTTACAAGTAACATTTAGGGCCTGTTTGTTTCCTCTTAATAGTCAATAATGCACTATCCAAAAATCTCTTAAGAGGAATCTTTTAACTTTAGGAGAAAACCGGTTGTTCATTTCCTCTTATCTCTTATTTCTTAAAGTGCAATCATACAATTTTTTGTTTTCCAATGATACCCCAAAAAAGACAAACAAAATCTCCCATATATGGGGTCAAAATGGACATTTGATAATTTTTAGAATTCAGAATTCAAAACAAAATTCTCTGCATTCAGAGTTCAGAGGAAAGAAAATTTTACCAATACCAATATACCTCTTAATGTAATTATTGCATTTTCAGATGTTAGATTTCAAAGCAAACGAACAGACCCTTAGGAACCTATATAATATTTTATATTAATCATATTAAAAAGAAATATGATAAATAATAATTGATTTATTGATATTGGAAATAAAATATAAAATTTAAAACCAACCCAAAAATGAAATTGTTTTCCTAGTGGCGGGTCAACAGTTCAACCTTCATATTAAAATTTAGGCACGATAAACAAGAATTGTTTTTATTTTTTATTGATGATATAAATTAAATACAAAATTCAAAACTAACCTAAAAATGAAATTGTTTCCCTTTTTGGTGGTAGATAAATTCAACATTTTAGGTCAAATGTGTCAACTCATGAGGTTATAATTAACTAATAAAATTTTAGAAAGATAAAACACAAAAATATACAAAAAATATATGAATTATGTAGAAATTATTTGGGCATATCTCTATAATAATGAACCATAATAAGTTTGACAAATAATAATAATTTTAATTTATAAACATAAAAAATATAAAAAGAATTATAGAAAATTTTGGAAACATAATATATACTATCATCATCACAAAATTTGTCATATGCAAAACACACACACACACACACACACACACACACACACACACACATATATATATATATATATATGTATATGTATATACTAGCCTCTTAGAAAGAAAAAAGAACCAAGTCATTGGCCATATTCAGGGCTTGAATGCTTAAACCCCACCCATCCAACCAAAACACCATGTATAAACAAGACAATAAGAATAAAACACTTTTATGAAATCACTTTTACAAAAAAACTCTTACAGAAGTACTTTTACGAAAGCACTTTTATAGAAGTACTTTTATAAAAGCACTTCTGCGAAAGTAGTTTTATGGAAGCACTTTCAGAAAATGAATTTTATGAAAGCTCTTGTACTTTTATAAAAGTACTTTTACAAAAGCACTTCTACAAAAGTACTTTTATAAAAGTCTATGGAAGTACTTTTCAAAAAGTGCTTTTACAAAAGTATTTTTATAAAAGTACTTTTACAAAAGCATTTTTCCGAACTTCTACGAATGTACATTTATAAAAATACTTTTGCGAAAGCACTTTTACAAAAGTACTTTTATAAAAGTACTTTTATAAAAGCACATCTACAAAAGTACTTTTATAGTGTCTATGGAAGTAATTTTCGAAAGTGCTTTTATAAAAGTAATTTTACAAAAGAACTTTTCCGAAGTACTTTCAATAAAGAGCTTTTGTAAAAGCACTTTATGAAAAATATTTTTATCTAAGTACTTTTACGAAAGTGTTTTTTCAATGCTAAAAATGCTTTTATATATTTTTTGATATTTCATTCAGTTTGAATTGAATCCAATCCAATCCAATTACATTTTAATAGATTGGATTGGATTTGGTTTGTATTGTATTTGGACTGGATTGGATCCAGTGCATTTATAAGTGGACTGTCATTGGACTGAATTGGGTTGGACCAAATCCGTCCAATTGAATTCAAAACATATGAACCAGCTACCCGATTCAACGATGGCATGAATGAACCGTCAGTATAAATGCAGAATTGGGATTCTTCTATTTGTTGAATACTCCATATTTTCCTTGTCAAGGGGGGATATGTACAGAGATAGTTGTCTATATTAATTCAGAACAGATATGGGATCTGGAGAGATATTTTCATGCAACATCATGTTCCACGTTGAATCCCACCTGTAATCCATCCCAAACTGCCCTTGCAAACAGGCAAAAGAAAAATAAATGATGGGTTGTTTCAGTAGCTTCATTGCAATGCAGGATTCTTAATTCCTCTTTCTTCCTTTAGAAACTTTAATTTATCTATAGTGAGGACAGCTTCCACAGAAATATGTGGAACCTAAAAGGATTTTTTTTTTATTCCATATGAGTTGCCATGGTACAAGTTGTTAGGAAGATGCCCATTCCATATAGAAACAAGTAGTTTAGGCTGATTTTACTACGTGCGTGTGTGAGAGAGAGAAAGCATACGAGCTAATCATGGTATAAGTGAGAGGTAGGTTTTAACTTTCAATATTTCTACAATTGTGCTTGAAAGGAAGAGTTGAAGTAGAAGTTGTTTATCCCATCAACCATCCAAATGGAGCAAATCTTTTACATTCGTTATAGTGGAGTTGTTAACAAATGTTTAATTTAACTTGCATGGTGTTTGGAAGCGTGAGTGTTTTTTGGGACCGATTTTTAAGAAAAAATGCTCATGCTTTTAAGACCCATTTTTTACAAAAAAAAAAACGCTTCTGCCACCTAGGCAGTAAGCAACACTATGTTGTTTGGTAAGGTGATTTTCATCACCGTTTTTCATGTATGTACTGACAGATAAACACCACATAGGATATACATTAATCAATCATTGGGAGAAACGATTCACAAAAATTTGGCGTTTCATGCATCAGTGGGATCCCAATTTTTAAGGCATGCCCAATTTTTTAATAATCAGCTGAACCAAACAATGAGATAATGGGTGTTTATTGAAACGCCTATGTGGATCTGATATGGCACTGCTTTTTTTAAAAACGGCCACGATTCCAAACATAAGATAAATGAAAGAAAACAGTAAGAGATAATAATAGGAGAGAATCATTAATTGTTGGTGAAGAAATCCATGCACGTCAGGATTCTTATCGTTATCACCCCTTTCAAACGCAGCGGGGCCAGCGGTAACACAAAGTGTGGATATGTACTTTTCATGGAGAGTGCCAAGGTAGGTGCACGAGCAGTTCGAATTTCCTGTTAACTTTTTCTTCCTCTCTTCTCTACCAACCCACTCAAATCAGGTCACCTGTCCCTATCTGTTCAACCTCTCAACAAATATCCAACAAAGATTAATCCTCCCTTAATTTTATTTTTTATGCATTAATCTTTTGGGAAAAGATTAGCAAAATATCCGAACTGGGGTTAGGCGGCCCATGATGCACAACCCATCACCTCTCCCTCTCTCGAGTCTCGACTGGGACTGGATTCTAGACATGGCCACAGCTGGGAGGTTGATGGAGCCTCGATTCAATTAAAATTCATTTTATGAGGAACATATAATGCAAATATGCAGTAGTGGTTTTTAAATTTTTATTTTAAATCCATGACAATTAATTGGGAAATTAAAATTTGAGTGGGATTTGGATCTGAGCGTTGCTTTTTGAAAGGATGCTTTGTAGTTAGAAAGACAAGAGACATGAAGAAGAGAAGAGAATCAGTGACTTAGTAGTTAAAGATCTCTGGACGCTTCTGCTACAAATCAAATATATATACAAAAATTACAGAGACTAACAGAAGAAAGGGAGAGATTTTAAATCCTTCATTAAATTTTGCCAGAACCGTTTGGAGCGGTCTTTGGCCTATAAAAGAGTCTTTTTCCTCTTCTCCCCGTCTTTCTGCAAACCTTGACGAAATGGTACCGAAACGGTCTGTTTTATCTTTCTGATTCGACACTTCACCCTTCCTTTGTTGGTTTTCGGCACTGCCGTCTTCTGCAAATAAAGTTGCATTTAAGTGGGGTTTCTGGCCGAGACCGAATCAGCCCCCACAACTTCCCATGACACATCCCCGCCGAATATTAGGAATATTTCTCAATGATGACATCATCATTCCTGATATTATTATTGGGAGATGTTTCCAATTCACGGGCGGGGATGTGCCGTGGAAGGTTGTTGATGGAGTGCCAGCTCGTGACCAGCCGGTGCTAGATCCGTTTTAGGGAGGAATTCATATGCTAGATATCCATCGTCGGATGAGGGGCATCGAAGACTTCTACTTAGTATCGAAGACTGTTATTTTACTTATTCTACAATTTGTCCTTAGACACATTATAAATACTTCTTATGTTTTAAGTTTTAAGAACAACAATAATATTTTCTTTATCAATTCATTCTACTGTTCTATTGAAGTCGTACGTTGAGTTTCCTTCGTGAGTGAGGTTGGTCTCTCGACCAACATTCGGCCGGAGGGTTCGCTTGTGCAACCATTGCTGTTCGAGCAACTCACGCTGCGTCAGGTGGTACCAGAGTGGGAGTTCGCCCAATTAGATGGCCAACCAAGACGGTAGCAGTCGCAACCAACCCCGTGACGGAGATCAGGGGTTACAAGTTGTTTGGAGAGCAATTGAAGAGCAGCGAACAGCCACTCGTAACATTGAGCAACAGTTGGCAGAGATCGCTGGACAACTACGAACTGTGTTGCGAGAGGATGTTCCAAGGAATGGGAATAATACATTGAATCAAGTCGGAGGAGACTGTTAGACAATTTTGTATGCCCTTAGCTTCAATCAGAATGATGTACTTTATAAGTTTATTGTAAATGAATAAAAGTACATATTTGATTCATGTTCCCTTGGTATGTTTCTGTGTAATACCCTTAAACTGGACACTTAATGAGACTCGTGTTAGTTTAGAATGTTCACAGCCAGTGGGTCGATCTGGGGAGACCTATCCTGATAAGGCTAACACTGTTGTGCCACCAAGTCGGTTGGGGCGGCTTGTCTAAGCTACTAGGGTGAGACCCTAGGCACACACAGTGTAGGATTGATTGAATCTTTGAACTAGACCAGATATCCAGTATTGCCCTAGACCATGGAGATTAATGGGCAAAACTAGAAAGTTACACCCGACCCCTAGACTCGATTATGATATTGCACAAGGTGTCGGATTGGGCTGTCTTTGATGTACCAATCAGTGAGATCCTTAGCGGGGGGTCAAAACCTGGGTATGTTGGGGCAGTCTGAGAATTCATTTGAGTGGGTGATCATAGTGACAGAATCAGCCCCTTTGTCGGACAAAGGTAATGATCGGGGATGCACTCTCATTGATGGAAACCAAGACTGCTGGCAGCCAATTTCAATCGTTGAGATTTGTTTTGCAAAATATATTTTATATGAAATATAAAAGTGTATATATTATGGTTTCTAAAATGTTTGCAAAAAGTTTTAATTCCTGGGATCCATATAAGCAGAGAGTGCAACACTGTTCCTTACAGCCAAGGGAGAGTGCAACACTGTTCCTTGCATCTGCCCACAGTCCCTAGGTGTTACAAGGTGGCTTGGCCCAGGGACCACTTAGGGTAAGTGTTGGGCCCATAGAGCCCATTTGATGGGTTTCAGGTGGTGCACTGTCCATAATAGTGTATTCGGCCAGGCCTTGTAACAAAGGCTGGGCCGAGCCCATGTGGCTGATGTGTAGATCAATGCTTGGATCCCATGCTATACAAGGAAGCCTAATTGGGCAGTAGTTAGGAAGGCTAAGTGAGCACATAACCTTAATGGGCCTTAAGCCCACTTCGAACTGGGCTAATTTAATGAGCTAAATATGGGATGAATTCTGAGATGGATTAGCAGATAGGATAGGGTCTTAACCCTATCCACTCAGAGAGTTCAGATCTGAATGTGATTCAGATCTAGAAACCTCCTAATGAGATTAGGAGAAGGCTAATCTAATCTGCAGATAAGATAAGGGTTTATCCTTATCACCTAAAGGGATGTCTAATCCAAATCAGATTTGGATTAGCAAGTCCTAATTGGATTAGGAGCTGATCCTTTAGGGTTACAAGAGAAGGAAGGGGCGGCAGCCTTTAGAAGACACATTGTTCACATCCTCTTGAGAGCTAAAACCACAGAAGAAAGAATTAAGCAACCCTACAGAATTCTTTCTTGTCGCCTGCTTCTTCTTGTTGCCTATCTTGCCAGTTCGATCTCCAGTTGTGGGAGAAGTCAAGATTTGATCTTGATATCAGTTCTTTGTGAAAGGACTGATAGGAAGCTGTGCTCACGTGCCATCCTTCTGTTTCATGCGAAGGACAAGGTTCTTGGAGAAGAACACTGTTGATTCTGATCCATCCTGCACTATGCCATCTTCAGTGGGAGCAGTCTTTGGATTCTTCCTTGGGCGTGAACACCTCCATTGGGAGATATTGCTTCTCCGTATCAGGTATAATTCTCTCCTACTGCTTTTGTTAAGATCTGGTTCAGTTTATGGTTCAAGATTGATCTTTGAAAATATGATTTTCTAAATAGGGAATTCGATTCCCATTAAAGGGAGAGAAATTTTTTTTTGAAATTCGCCCACCTTATTCCGCAAGATTTGGGCGTCCATACGATGGATCTCTCACCCCTTCAGTGGTATCAGAGCCATGGTTCAAATCTTGAACCAATTTGTTTCAGATCTGAATCTACGCAAATGGGCAGAAGGCGTTCTACCCGATTTGTGCGGATAAGGGTTTTGGGAAATTTGTTCCCAAAATTATGGGCGAATAATCTGAAATTAATTTTTACATAAATCTGATTATTGTTTAGAATTATTCTTTATGATTTTCTTGGTTTATGGGTTGTTCGTACAATAGGAGATCGAATTCTTGATTTGCGCTGGGAACCTGTGATTTTGCAGTTTATGGATTGTTTTATTTGGTCTGTAAAATAATTTTTTTTTATTTTTAGACTGAATGTAGAGGTATTCTATCTGATGTAATTATTAATAGAAATTAGGATTTCTATTTATGTTATTTTTGGATCGAAGATGGCAGCGCAAAGAAGGAGATCTCGCAGAAAAGGAGATTTCGCAGATGGGAGAATTGCAATCTGCGATTTGTAGTTTATGAAACTGCAACCTGTGATCTAACCTCTGTTTTGCAGGATGGAGTGTGCGAACAGCCCTATGAGACTGATTATTGCTTTTCTTTTGTCAGTATTTAATTTCAGATTATTTTCTTGAATTAAAGATTTAATTAAAGATCAAACCCTACACCCATTCGAACCAAGATTGGTTCAAATTGGTTGGACCGAATCTAGAGTTCGATCAAGGCTGAAAGTCAGCCCTAATTTTCCCACTAATAGGCCTAAGGATTGATAATTAATTATATAGTTAATTCGGCCCAACCTGTAAATGCCTAGTTTTAAGTTGTTAAAACTGCTAAAAGCCCACTTTGCGGATAAAGCTATATGGACCGAACTGATTCAACCCTAATTCGGCCCATATACGTAGATAATATTAATGGTTAATATTATGGATTTAAATATGTGCTTCAAATGGGCTTTACAGATAATTAATTGATTAGATCAATTTATCCTTGCATGTGATGTATGGATGTGTGATGTGCTACGTACATGGGCCATAAGTGCTTGGCCCATGCTCAATCGACAGTGGCTCTTGCGCACACCATGGCTGAATGCACATCATTGCCATGGTGTCCCTTTTGGTCATTGGATGACCTCCCTCAGTGGTGGGCCCCACACCTCATGGAGAGGTTACGTGCGGGACCCTAGCCGATTTGGGCCCACCGAAATCTGACTTTATGAAAGTCAGTGGGAGCCACTTGGGTTTGACCTAGATCAAAATAGGGCGTAATTGATTGTTCCCTCCAGTTAATATGAGTGCATGTATTCTGGAGATTCATGTGATGAACTCTCTAAAGGCCTTCCATCATTAACATGAGGATGGGTCATTCAGTAATGAGGAAACACACCAGAAAATGGGCTATCCATTTGCTGTTGGGCTTGTCTGAGTGTTTCATAAGATGATAGGGGCGTCATAGACCGATGTGAGAGGGTCTTCACCAGAAAATGGGAATTCTCTCACGGTACCTTGGCGTTCACGAATATGATGGGTAAGCACTCACTGGACATAAAGGTTTACCTGAAAACGGTTCTGAACCTTGTCTGACAAAGGCCAAAGGGAAAGCTCATATGATGAGTGGATATGATCATTCACAGAAAGGTGGTGGGATTATGCAGCTGAAACAGTTGGCTCCATGCACCCTATGTGATTTCCCACATTTCCAGAGACAACCCGTAGTCTCCGTCACTGAGAAAGGAGGGAAATCTTAGAGATGAATAAATGGGAATGGAACATAGATTAAAATCCATATCTATGTAATGAACATTAATCAAATTAGGTAGTGGACTAATGTTTACTCTTTTATCAGAAAATGGCAAACGGACAATTTGCAAAGCTGCTTGATGACAACAAGCTGAAGGGCCCAAACCATGCCGACTGGTACAGGAACCTTATGTTGGTCTTAACCTCTAAAAAGTTGGATAAGGTAGCCAAGAATCCTGCCCGGATCGTCCGGGAGATAAGGCTTCTGAGGCCCGGTGAAGAGAATACCAAGAATGGGAGGAGAAAAACTCCCTTGCCCGCTGCTAAATCATTGCCTCCTTGGACAACTCAATTCAGAGGCAATTCGATCAGATCAAACTTGCTAAGGACATATTGGACAGTCTCAAGACAATGTACGAAGAGTAGAATCGTTCTACTCGGCAGAAGGTCTTGAAACAGTTCATGACCGCGTAGATGTCCAAGGGCCAATAGTTTCACGACCATTGTCTCTGGATGATGGGTAATATCAACGAACTGGAGGCTCTTGGATCCGGGCTGGATCTGGTAATACAGATTGATGCTATTCTCAACTCTCTGCCTCCATCCTTTAATCCATTCATCATGAATTACAACATGAACAAGCTGAACGTCAGCTTGCAGGAACTCAGCAATATGTTGTAGAGGGCTGAAGAATTGATTAAAAAGGATGAGCCCATTGTCTTGCTTGTTGAAACTGGCAAATCAGGCAAGAAAAGGAAGGCAAAGAGAAAGCCCCAGAAGAAGGCTGCCAAACCCAAGAAGCAGAGGAAGGACAAGGCATCGGATGCCTGCCACTTCTGCAAGAAGACCGGCCACTGGAAAAGGAACTGTCATGCCTACCCGGAATCCAAGAAAGGAAATCTCGAAACTTGTGTTATAGAAACCAACTTATTGGTAGCTTCTGCGTCCTGGTGTATTGACTCCGGGGCTTCAACTCATGCGTGAAACTCACTGCAGGGGTTCAAGGTAAGTAGAAGGCTGAGTGAAGGAGAAGCTACGCTCTACTTGGGGACTACTACAACTGTTGCAGTTGCGTCCTTAGGAACCGTGGAGTTAATTTTTAGAGAATGAATTGTTGTACTAAGAGATTGTCTTTATGTACAAAATTTAAGGAGAAATTTGATTTCTGTTTCAAAACTGTCTGCAGATGGTTATTCTATTTTCTTTAGTAATACGATTACTATTAAAAGAAATAACAGATTCATCGCATACGGGGAACTGGAGAACGGTCTCTATGTTCTACATCCTTCTCTAGAAACTAACATAACCGAAACTACGTCGGCTGAAATCCCCAAGAAGAGAGTTCGTGATACAGTTAATCCCACATGCCTGTGGCATTACCGACTTGGCCACATCGGTGTTGACCGAATCACAAGGTTGGTAAAGGATGGTCATTTGGATTTTCTAACTATAGAAGATCTTCCCACTTGTGAGCCTTGCCTACGAGGTAAGATGATGAAACGGTCATTTGACGGTAAGCCTGAAAGATGTACAGGCACACTTGACCTTATACATACTAATGTATGTGGTCCCCTGAGTGTTAGGACACGGAATCAACACATGTATTTCATCACCTTCACAAATGATTTTTCACGATATGGTTACATGTACCTAATGAAACACAAGTCTGAATCCTTTGAAAAGTTCAAGGAGTTCAGACAAGAAGTCGAGAAACAGTTAAGGAGAGAAATTAAAGCCCTTCTATCAGATCGAGGTGGCGAGTATCTCTCTGACGAATTCAGGGACTACTTAAAGGACAATGGGATAGTATCACAATTAGCTCCTCCTGCTACACCACAATTTAACGGTGTTTCAGAGAGGAGGAATAGGACCTTATTGGATATGGTCCGGTCACTTCTCATACACTCAGAGTTACCCACATCCTTTTGGGGTTACGCATTAGAGATTGCGATTTATGTGCTGAATCGGGTTCCAACCAAATCGGTTCCGAACACTCCATATGAACTTTGGACCGGAAAGAAACCAAGTATCAGACACTTGAAGATTTGGGGTTGTCTAGCACACGTTAAAAGAACGAGTGCAGACAAGTTGGAATCCAATACCAGTCGTTGCCTATTTGTAGGCTACCCAAAAGGCTTTGTGGGTTACCTATTCTATGACCCGAGTGAGCAAAAGGTGTTCTACAGCCGAAATGCACAATTCTTGGAAACCGATTACATCTTGGACACCCATCGTCAGGAAGTAGTTCTTGATGAGGAGAGCTCAGGAGCAGTGGGAGATGTCCCACAAGTTCCAGGTAGTGACCAACCTAGAAGATCCACTCGGGTATCCATGCCACTAGTCCGTTATAGTTATGACCAGGATAGTTACCTGGTAGAAACCTTGACTAGTGAGGAGGATCCTGTGACTTATGTGGAAGCTATGTTGAACATAGATTCCCAGAAGTGGGTGGAGGCCATGAGAGCTGAGATGGACTCAATGGAGACCAATGGAGTTTGGACTCTAGTAGATCCGCCCTCCGAGGTAAAAGCAATCGGTTGCAAATGGATTTACAAGAGGAAGAAGGGCCCCAATGGTAGAGTTGAGACCTTCAAAGCTCGTCTGGTGGCGAAAGGGTACACTTAGAAAGAGAGCATCGATTATGAAAAAACCTTTTCGCCTGTGGCCATGCTTAAATCCATTAGGATCCTACTAGTTGTAGTAGCATACTATGATTATGAGATTTGGCAAATGGATGTCAAAACTGCATTCCTGAATGGAGATCTTACTGAAGATATCTATATGTAGCAGCCGCAAGGCTTCATTGCTGCTGGTCAGGAACACATGGTATGTAAACTAAATAGATCCATTTGTGGACTTAAGCAAGCTTCTAGGAGTTGGAACATCCATTTTGACTCTGCTGTCAAATCGTTTGACTTCAAGCAGAATCCGGATGAACCCTATGTTTACAGGAAGTACAGTGGAGATAAGATTTCCTTCTTAGTTCTATATGTAGATGACATTCTACTCATTGGTAATGATGTAGGAATGTTAACTATAGTGAAAGTATGGCTTTCACAGCAATTCTCCATGAAAGATCTTGGAGAAGCCTCCTATATACTAGGTTTTTTACTCTATAGAGATAGATCGAAGCGAATAATAGGATTATCCCAATCTACTTACATTGACAAAATAGTCAAAAGATACAGCATGGAGAACTCCAAGAAAAAAAATGTTCCTTTCAGACACGGAGTCACTCTCTCCAAGAAGATGTCTCCCAAGACCTCTGAGGAGATTGAGGGCATGAAGGACGTTCCCTATGCCTCTGCCGTAGGGAGCATCATGTATGCCATGTTGTGCACTCGTTCTGACATTGCTCAGGCAATGAGTGTGGTAAGTAGATTCCAGGCCAACCCAAGGCAGGAGCACTGGACTGTTGTGAAAAACATACTCAAGTACCTTCGAAGGACAAAAACGTTTTGTCAGTTATTCGATAGTAGTTCACTACAGATCCATGGGTATATAGATGCCGATTTCCAGTCGGATCTAGATGATAGAAAGTCTACATCTGGATATGTTTTCACGATAGGATCATGTGCGGTTTGCTGGAAAAGCAGCAAGCAGGGGTCCACTGCAAACTCCACGACCGAGGCCGAGTACATTGCCGCAAGTAAGGCTGCTAAAGAAGCCGTGTGGATGAAGAAGTTCGTTCATGAGTTGGGAGTAGTTCCATCCAGCACATCACCCATCCCATTGTTGTGTGATAACAATGGAGCCATTGCTCAGTTTAAGGAGCCACGAGCCCACTCGAAGTCGAAGCACATCGAGAGGAATTACCATGTACTGCGGGAGATTGTTGGTAGAGGGGACACCCTGATTCAGAAGGTAGCGTCAGCGGAAAATGTAGCAGACCCATTGACGAAGCCACTATCACAGAAAGTGTTTGAGAAACACGTGGAAAGCATGGGACTCCGGCTTGTACTTGATTGGACCTAAGTGCAAGTGGGATCTATTAGACAGTTTTGTATGCCCTTAGCTTCAATCAGAATGATGTACTTTATAAGTTTATTGTAAATGAATAAAAGTACATATTTGATTCATGTTCCCTTGATATGTTTCTGTATAATACCCTTAAACTGGACACTTAATGAGACTTGTGTTAGTTTAGAATGTTCACAGCTAGTGGGTCGGTCTGACACAGTTGTGCCACCAAGTCGGTTGGGATGGCCTGTCTCAGCTGCTTGGGTGAAACCCTAGGCACATGCAGTGTAGGATTGATTGAATCTTTGAACTGGACCAGATTTCCAGTATTGCCCTGGACCTTGGAGATTAATGGGCAAAACTGGAAAGTTACACCCGACCCCTAGACTCGATTATGATACTGCACTAGGTGTCGGATTGGGCTGTCTTTGATGTACCAACCAGTGAGATCCTTAGCGGGGGTCAAAACCTGGGTATGTTGGGACAGTCTGAGAATTCATCTGAGTGGGTGATCATAGTGACAGGATCGGCCCCTTTGTGAGACAAAGGTAATGATCGGGGATGCACTCTCACTGATGGAAATGAAGACCGCCGGTAGCCAATTTCAATCGTTAAGATTTGTTTTGCAAAATATATTTTATATGAGATATAAAAGTATATATATTATGGTTTCTAAAATGTTTGCAAAATGTTTTAATTCCCGGGATCCATATAAGCAGAGAGTGCAACACTGTTCCTTGCAGTCGAGGGAGAGGTCCTCTCTTGTCAGGCAGTGTTTGATCATTATGGGCTGAAAGGTTGAGTGTAAGACCATTGAGGATAATACCTGATGGGCTAATCTTGCATCTGCCCACAGTCCCTGGGTGTTACAAGGTGGCTTGGCCCAGGGACCACTTAGGGTAAGTGTTGGGCCCATAGAGCCCATTTGATGGGTTTCAGGGGGTGCACTGTCCATAACAGTGTATTCGGCCAGGCCTTGTAACAAAGGCTAGGCTGAACCCATGTGGCTGATGTGTAGATCAATGCTTGGGTCCCACGCCATACAAGGAAGCCCAACTGGGCAGTAGTTAGGAAGGTTAAGTGAGCACATAACCTTAATGGGCCTTAAGCCCACTTCAAACTGGGCTAATTTAATGAGTTAAATATGGGGCAAATTCTGAGATGGATTAGTAGATAGGATAGGGTCTTAACCCTATCCTCTCAGAGAGTCCATATCTGAATGTGATTCAGATCTAAAAACCTCCTAATGAGATTAGAAGAAGGCTAATCTAATCTGCAGATAAGATAAGGGTTTATCCTTATCACCTAAAGGGATGTCTGATCCAAATCATATTTGGATCAGCAAGTCCTAATTGGATTAGGAACTGATCCTTTAGGGTTACAAGAGAAGGAAGGGGCGGCAGCCTTTAGAAGACACATTGTTCACATCCTCTTGAGAGCTAAAATCACAGAAGAAAGAATTAAGCAACCCTGTAGAATTCTTTCTTGCTGCCTACCTTGCTAGTTCGATCTCCAGTTGTGGGAGAAGTCAAGATTTGATCTTGATATCAGTTTTTTTGTGAAAGGACAGATAGGAAGTTGTGCTCACGTGCCATCCTGTTGTTTCTTGTGAAGGACAAGGTTCTTGGAAAAGAACACGGTTGATTCTACTCCATCCTGCACTGCGCCATCTTCAGTGGGAGCAGTCTTTGGATTCTTCCTTGGGCGTGAACACCTCCATTGGGAGATATTGCTTCTCCGTATCAGGTATAATTCTCTCCTACTGCTTTTGTTCAGATCTGGTTCAGTTTATGGTTCAAGATTGATCATTGAAAATATGATTTTCTAAATAGGAAATTCGATTCCTAGTTGAAAGGGAGAGAATTTTTTTTTTTGAAATTCGCCCACCTTATTCCGCAAGATTTGGGCATCCATACGATGGATCTCTCACCCCTTCAGAGACAACCACGGTAGGCCAATCGTTGATCCTATACCTCCATTACCCAAGAACCCTATTATTGATGATGATAGCGATGATGAGCTAGAGTTCGGCGTTGCTCCAGTTAATCCCAATGATGGTAGGACTGATAGGAATTGGCGATATCACGACAATTTTAATCGACACCGAAATAATGATGAGCTTAAACTAAAAGTGGATTTCCCTACTTTTAATGGAGATCTGGATATAGAAGGTCTTCTAGATTGGATTACCGAAGTAGATCGCTTCTTTGAGTACATGGAGATCCCGAAAGAAAGAAGGGTGAAACTAGTAGCTTTTCGATTGAAGGGAGGAGCATCTGTATAGTGGGAATGAATGAGGGAGACTCAGATTAGAGAAGGAAGAGGACCAGTTCGAACATGGAGACGCATGAAACAATTAATAAGAGGTAGGTTTTTGCCTCCTGATTACGAACAATACATGTTTGAATCATATCAAAGATATGCGCAGGGAATGAGGAGTGTGAATGAGTACACCTCGGAGTTTCTGAGACTGGTCGAGAGAAACCAATTATTGATCCTATACCTTCATTACCCAGGAGCCCTATTATTGATGATGATAGCGATGATGAGCTAGAGTTCGGCATTGCTCTAGTTAATCCCGATGATGCTAGGACTGATAGGAATTGGCGATATCACGACAATTTTAATCGACACCGAAATAATGATGATTTTAAGCTAAAAGTGGATATCCCTACTTTTAATGGAGATCTGGATATAGAAGGTCTTCTAGATTGGATTACCGAGGTAGATCGCTTCTTTGAGTACATGGAGATCCCAAAAGAAAGAAGGGTGAAACTAGTAGCTTTTCGATTGAAGGGAGGAGCATCTGTCTGGTGGGAACAAATGAGGGAGACTCATATTAGAGAAGGAAGAGGTTCAGTTCGAACATGAAGACACATGAAACAATTAATAAGAGGTAGGTTTTTGCCTCCTGATTACGAACAATACATGTTTGAATCATATCAAAGATATGCGTAGGGAATGAGGAGTGTGAATGAGTACACCTCGGAGTTTCTGAAACTGGCCGAGAGAAACCAATTGTCAGAAAATGACAATCAACAAGCAGCTCGTTATTTGAGTGGTTTGAAGCCCGCTATTCGAGACAAGATTGGAGTCTAGATGGTTATGAGTGTACAGGAAGCGAGGAACTTAGCTTTGAAAGCTGAGTTGATGTCTCAAGAGAAGACCCGGGCTAATAATTATCGACGGTATAGTGGGAATGATAATAGGCATGTCGCGGTAATAGGCATGTCGCGGTGCAACCCCCCAACTCACCTAATGTAGTTAACACCAATAAGGCTGCAACGGGAGGAAGCACTCGAGGTAACACTTCAAACCCTCTTAAAAATATTAATCCTTATGCAAAACCTGCCCCTTTTAAGTGTTTCGAGTGTAATGAGATTGGACATAGGTCTAGTGATTGTCCCAGGAGGAAAGCAGTTAACATAGTAGAAAGGGAGGAGAAAGTGTGAGCCATTAGAGAGTGGCCAACTCCAAAGAATGTGAACGATGTGAGGTGTTTCCATGGGCTAGCAATGTTCTACAGGCGGTTTATTAGACATTTTAGTAGTATAGTGGCTCCCATTACTGAGTGTTTGAAGAAATGTATGTTCTATTGGGGAGAGGAACAAGAGCAAAGTTTTGCTCTAATAAAGGAGAAGTTATGTACCACTCTTGTCTTAGCTCTGCCAAGCTTTGACAAGTTATTTGAGGTCGAGTGTGATGCTAGTGGAGTGGGCATAGGGGTTGTATTATCACAAGAGAAGAGACCAATTGCTTTCTTTAGTGAGAAGCTATGTGAGGCTAGAAAGAAGTGGTCTACTTATAATAAAGAGTTTTATGTTGTCGTGAGGGCATTGAAGACATGGGAACACTATTTGATTGCTAAAGAATTTGTCCTTTACACCGATCATCAAGCCCTTAAGTATCTAAGCAATCAAAAACAATTGAGGAGTGATCTGCATGATAGGTGGTCTGTTTTTGTTGATAAATTCCCATACAAAATTGTGTATAAGATAGGACAGCAGAATACGGTGGTGGATGCTTTGAGTAGACGTGTGGCTCTGATTAAGACCCTTAGCGTTGAGATTGTGGGTTTTGAGTGTTTGAAAGATTTGTACGCTCAAGATGAAGACTTCAAGCAGGTTTGGGAGAAGTGCATGGCCAGGCAACCATCAAGTGACTTTTACGTGCATGATGGGTTTCTTATGAAGGGAGACCAATTGTGTATTACTTGCACATCCCTTCACGAGAAAATCATTAGGAATTTGCATGGTGGTGGCTTAGTAGGACACCTTGGGAGGGACAAGACGATTGAGGTTGTCAAGGGGCGTTACTATTGGCCCAAGTTGAGGAAAGATGTGGCTACTATCGTGAGTAGGTGTTATATATGTCAGACAGCTAAGGGATAGGCTCAGAATACTAGCTTTTACATGCCTTTACCAGTTCCTACTGCTATTTGGGAAGATTTTTCGATGGATTTCGTGTTGGGTTTGCCAAAAAATCCACGAAACATGGACTCCATGTTTGTGGTGGTTGAAAAGTTTTCCAAGATGGCGCATTTCCTTCCATGTAAGAAGACCGCGGACGCAACAACAACAACCAAACTATTCTTCAGGGAGGTTGTCCGTTTGCATGGAGTACCTAAGACCATTACGTCAGACAGAGATACGAGGTTCTTGAGTCACTTCTAGATGACTTTGTGGAAGTTATTTGACTCGTCTTTGAATTTCAGCAGTACAGCTCATCCACTGACTGATGGACAGACATAAGTGGTGAGTCAAACTCTGGGTAATCTGATTTGTAGTATTTGTAGAGAGAGGCCAAAGCAGTGGGACTTTGTTGTAGCTCAAGTAGAGTTTGCCTACAACAATGCAGTTCATAGCTCTACAGGTAGGTTACCATTTTCTATTGTTTATATGAAAGTACCTAACCATGCTTTGGATTTGGTGAAGCTACCCAGGGTACCAAGTCTTAGTACTACAGCTGAGTAGTTGGCAGGTCAGATTCAGTCAGTACAAGAGGAAGTAAAGCAAAAACTTCAAAGAGCCAATGAGAAGTATAAACTGGCAGCCGACAAGCATCGAAAGTACAAGGTGTTCAAAGTCGGTGATGAAGTCATGGTGTTCTTAAGGAAGGAGCGCATACCTGTTGGGAAGCATAACAAGCTAAAGCCTAGGAAGTATGGGCCGTACAAGATTATTAAGAAGATCAATGATAACGCTTACGTAGTGAACTTGCCAAATCACATGGGTATTTCCAAAACGTTTAATGTGGCTGATCTTCATCGTTATTTGCCTGAGGTGACGCTTGCATATCCTGATCATAACTCGAGGTCGAGTCTTTTCCAAGTGGAGGTGAATGATGGAGTGCCAGCTTGTGACCAGCCGACGCCAGATCCGTCTTAGGGAGGAATTCCTATGCTAGATATCCATCGTCGGTTGAGGGGCATCGAAGACTTCTACCTAGTATCAAAGACTTCTACCTAGTATCAAAGACTGTTATTTTACTTATTCTACAATTTGTCCTTAGACACGTTATAAATACTTTTTCTGTTTTAAGTTTTAAGAACAACAATAATATTTTCTTTATCAGTTCATTCTGCTGTTCTATCGAAGTCGTACATTGAGTTTTCTTCGTGAGTGAGGTCGGTCTCTCGACCAACATTCGGCCGTAGAGTTCGCTCGTGGAACCATCGCTGTTCGAGCAACTCACGCTGCGCCAGTTGTGGGGGGCAGTCTTGTGGGGGCTGATTCGAACTGTTTCTGGCCAAGTTATTTTAGACTGCTAGTGTTTGATAGGAGTGAGAGGTTGGAGATGGCAATTTGTTTTTGTAATAATTAGCGTGCATTAAAGCTTCTCTGCAATTGTAATAATTAGGGTACTAAAACGTTTTGAACATTTGTTGGGAGGTTGGACAGATAGGGACAGGTGACCTGATTTGAGTGGGTTAGTGGAGAGGAGAGAAGAAAGAGGTTAACAGGAAATCCAAACTGGGTGCACGAGTGAAGGACAGGGTTGTAGGTTGCACCAAAGTTCTTTGAGAAGAAAAAGGGTCTAAAGAACTTCAGATGTAGTCAAGGCCAAGCTCCAGTATATTCCGCCTCAGTGCTGGACTGGGGTACAGTAGTGTGCTTCTTAGAGGACCAGGAAAGAGTATTGGGCCTTAAGAACACGCAACAGCCACCTTGAGAGCGATAATCATCAGGGCAGTCAACCCAACCCGAGACTGAAAACACATGCAGTTGAAGCAAGGAGGATGGTGTAATTAGAAGGCCGAGGTAGAATGTGGCCTTAACATACCTCAGAATGCGCTTCACAAACGCCCAATGGGTCGTGGTCAGTAAGTGGATAAATTGGTACACCTTGTTGACCACATAAGCCAGATTGAGACGAGTGATGAGTAAGTATTGGAGTGCACCAACTGCTTTATGATATAGGAGATTGGATCAGGCAGTGGGTCACCATCGTGCTTGGAGAGAGAGAGATCGAGGTGACTATGGGAGTGTTGATGGGCTTCACTCCATCAAGAGAGAGACTGATGAAGATCCACCATCTAACGTCTCTGGCTTAAGAAAAGTCAGTCGATGAGAGAGTGGTCTCAAGGCCCAAGAAATAATTCAACTGCCCTTGGGAGCAAAGTGGGACCCGATGGCAGAGAGAATGTGAGAGATGAAGGTGGCATCTGACCCTGTGAGGACAATATCATCTACATAGACGAGAGTCAAAACAAGCTGATCACTGGACCGATAGCTGAAAAGAGAGTCTGAAACGTGTGCGCAAAACCCGAGGAGATGAGGAATGAACTGAGTTTGGCATACCAAGCATGGAGAGTTTGCTTGAGCCCGTATAGGGACATCCACAGTTTGCATAAATAGGTGGACCGATCAAAATTAACAAAATCTGGTGGTTGGCAAATGTAGATTTCTTTATGGAGATCACCATATAAGAACACATTCTGAACGTCCAATTGATGTAAAGGCCAGCCATGTGAGATAGCCATAGTAAAAACAACCCATAAGGTGGTGGGTTTAACTACAGGACTGAACGTCTCTATGTAATCCAACCCCTTTCATTGATTCGAAATACCCATTTACAACCGACTATATTGGCATGGGGCACGGGTGGCACCAATTCCCATGTGTTAAGAGATAGTAATGCATTTCTTTGTTCTTGTATGGCGGGACACCAGTTGGGATCACGGTTGTTTTTGATGTCTTGATGCCATGGGAGAGTCAAGAAACAGATTTGAAGATCCTCGACTTGGATCTTGTAACCATTGTGTGATGGTTCTCGACGGGTGTTGGAGGGTCGATAGAGAACGGTGGGGGATCAGATGAAGGTGAAGAGAGAGAGGGTTCAAGACTGGGCAAAGCTTGGGTCCGGGAAGTTGGTAATGTGGGCCGAGGTAGTGGTGGAGGCCCAATCGGGATGGTTGAATTATGTTGCAAGGGAGCTGCAGCAGTGAATGGGTTCGACGAGAAGGGAAAATGGGTCTCATTGAAGTGCACGTGAACAGAGATGTATAGGCACCCAATCCGTAGGTCAAGGCATCTATAGCCTTATGATAATTAGGGTTGTAGCCTATAAAAATGCAAGCCACTAATCGATATGCCATATTATGAGGACGGATAAGGTTCTAGGCTAACATCCAAAAGTTCTGACAAATGAGGGGATGTTTGGAACCGTGGCTGTTTTTTAAAAAAACGGTGTTATGTTGGATCCATATAGGTATTTCAACAAACGCCCATGTATCTCATTGTTTGATTCAGCCGATTATTAAAAAATTGGACATGCCTCAAAAAGACTGATGCGTATCCTATGTGGTGCGTACCTGTCAGTACATACATGAAAAATGATGATGAAAATCACCTTACCAAACAGTATAGTATTGCTCACTGCCTATATGACAGAAGCATTTTTGTGAAAATCGATTCCAAAAAACGCCCACACATCCAAACACCATGTGAATAATCAGGCGACTTCTAAAATAGTGCTTCATACGGGGATTTCCCATGCAAGAGTGGTATGGGAAGTCTATTGATAAGGAATACTGCCATTTCAAATGCCTCCTACCAGAATTTCATAGGAACCCAACCATGAGACATTAGGCTCAATTTGGAAGGGGGTATAAATACAAATATGTACAGTGTATTATTTGGTATATATTTGTATTGTACATATTTATATTTGTATTTTCTTTCCACTTTTCCATTTTGAGCAGGAATACTGGGACAAGAAACCAATGAGTGATCCCATGTTGAGCAAGAAAACCAGCGAATTTGTGAAATTCTCCCCCATCTGATCGTAAAATTTTAATATATGATCCGAGCAACTTTTCAATATGTAATTTAAAATTGATAAAAAGGCAAATAGAGCATCAGATTTCTAAAATAATGAGAAGATCCATACAAATCTACCGAAGCAATCCATAAAGGAAATATAATATTTAAATTCATTAGATGAGGCAACGGAACATGGTCCCCATAGATCTGATACAACGAATTCGAGTGGAGAAGACAAAGAGGAACTAGACTTTGTGGCAAGTAAAGACGATGACTTTTGCCAAGCGGGAAAGAGGTGCAAAAGGAAGACCGATCTAATGAAGTAGGAAGCCGATGTTTTGTAACAACTTGTTTAACTACTGAAATAGATGCATGACCAAGTCTGCAAAGCCAGCCATCGAGAGAGGTTCAAACCCCAAGAAATGTAGGCAGCCCGTGAATCTATACCTGCTCATCCATTACCTACTATTACTTCATCAGGCCCAGCATAATCAGAGTGAATCTATAGCTTGCTGAGATCGACTGTGGGATGATTGGTTGCCCTTGAATCAGGGTACCAACCATCATCTGGAGCTGAACTGGATCCATTAGTGAATGCATTGTAGGCAGCCCGTGAAGAAGAAGACTCAGGCTCATGGAATTTTGGCGTGAAATCCTTGTTATAGCGATTTCTACACCAAAAGGCAGAGTGATTCCTTCTTCCACAGACCTGATAAGGATAGTGTGAATGAAGTAGCGATAGGATCATATTCAACTCCCAGGCCATTATTGAGGGTGTAGTGGGTGAGTTCTGATGCAGATAGAGGACATCCTACTGCTCCAAGGTTGTCCGAGATGTTCTTAATCTACAAAAAATGACCTTTAGCTACGGACAAAACCGTGGCTAAAGGTCTAAAAACCATAGCTATAGACATATAGCTACCGTTTAGCTACTGACAGAAATTCACATAATTATAGCCTACGACTACGGTTCAAATAATCCGTGGCTATAGCCTATTTATAGCTATGGTAGTTGTCGGTAGCTAAAAAATTGATGCACCATCAAATTAGCCTTTAACCACAGACTGAACCGTAGCTAAAGGATATATATTGCTACAGTTTTTAAATTGTCCGTAGCTATAAACCAAATTTATAACCACGGATTTTCATCTAACCGTAGCTAACTACCATTTATAGCCACAATTTGTTATATAACAGTAGCTAGTTGTAACATATAACCACGGTTTTCTTTAAAACTGAAGCTAAATACTACAACATATAGCTATGGTTTTTTGATAAACCGTGGTTAAAAGATGTAATCTATAGCCATGGTTTTTGGAAAATCCGTAGCTAAACGTTTCTATTTATAGCTACGATTTCTTGCAAAGCCATAGCTAATTGTTTCAATCTATAACCATGATTTCATACACAATCGTAGCTAATTATTTCAATTGATAACCATACTTTTTTCAAATAATTGTGGTTATATTCTAATTAAGTGTTCGGGGGAGGAAAATAATTGTGGTTATATTACACAATTGTTTCAATCTATAACCATGGTTTCTTACACAATAGGGTTTCTGTCATTTAAGTGTTCGGTGGAGGAAAATAAAAGAGAGAGGAACGGAGGGAAGTTGAGGGACAGAGATGAGAAGAACAGAGATGGTAGAGAGAGCGAAGAAGAGACTATGATTCGATGAGCCATGAGGGAAACAAAGACTAAACAAGAGTAACCCGCGCAAGCTCGCGGAAAAGTGGTATAGGTAGAGCCCGCGCGCGGCTATTTTAAATATTTTGTTTTTCATTTTTCATTCTACCATACATCAACGAAATGAATTTGGGACAGGCCGGTGGGTTGGCTCGACCTATCCCAATTAGACCTGTTCATGGATCGGGCCAGGCCGGGTTTTGTCTTTACATTAACAGAATATGCTCAAATCCGAGCCCGAGCCTGGTCCGACCATTGAGCCTAGGTCTTGAGCCTGAACCCGGCCCTCATATAAAGCCCGAAACTTGAGCCTGAGCCTAATCCCAGCCAAAAATTTGGAAAAGATATTTTTCTTTTTTATTAAATTAAAAACTATTTTATTTATATTAAAAGACCTCAAAACTTAAAAAAAAAAAACAAAACATCTCACTCCTACTTGAAAAAAAAAATAAATAAATAAAGGTTGCACCCTAGCTGGACTCGGGCTTGGGTTGGGCTTTTTAGAGAAAGCCTAAGTCTGTACTGAAAAAAGGTTGGGACCAATGTTTTAGGCCCTAGCCCGAGCCCATGGGCCTGAAATCTTGTCTAAGCCCAACTTATATCGAAACAGGTCAGGCCAGTCCATTGGGCTACCCGACCCATGAACAGGTCTAATCCCAACCTATATTGAACTTGGACAAACACAAAACTTTTAGGCCTTGGATCAAATTAGATAATAGGATCTAGGGATGTAAGCAGATCATATCAGATTTGAATCATAGTATATCTGAATCTGATCTGATATTACAGAGAGCGGATTCGATCCAATCTCACAAACATGGATTTGAATTCTAATCTGATGAGGAAGTCGAATATTTAGACTTGATCTGATCCGATTTAATTTTTAAAAATAATAAATTATTAAAAGAAAAACAAAAAATATAATAATTTAAATAAAGAAATTATTTAAATAAACAAATATAGATAGATAGATAGATAGATGTGTGTGTGTGTCTGTGTGTTATTTAATTCCACAAACTTGGGTTTGGGCTCTAAACACCAAGTCCAACTACTTTTTGAGCCAAGTTAGGGCTTTCCCAAATAAGTCCAATCCAATAATATTATATACAAAATATTATAAAATATATAATATATTGTTATAATATATACTTAGCATATTATAAAATATTTGTCCAAATCAATCTTTGTACTTTATATAGGCCGGGCTTGGTCTTGAATCTAGTCATTTTCTATTTATAAGGAGGTTTGTCCAAACCCATGAATAGGTTTAGGACTAGGGAGGTTTACATGCCTTTAGGTCGTAGGTAACTCTTTGGGTCAGACAAGTGAGATTGTGGCATGTCATAAACATATATATATATATATATATATTATATATATATATGTATAAATATATATCATATACATGTCTAAATATATTTTATATTATATATATAATTACATGTATATATGGTTTATATTAGGTCTAATTTATATTTTTATTTCAATTCTTAGTTTTTATGTTAAAAATATATACATTTTTAGGCCCTAAAAGTTTTTTTTTTACTTTTTCATTTTTATCATTAAAGGGATGGCCCACATCTGTAAAACATTAAAATTTGTCAAATCATATTGTATCAGTGTATATCCATGCATGGGTATACCAATATGGATATGGCATGCCTCAATACATATATGTTAACTCTAGTCGAGATTGTGACCAGGTTGTGGGTCAATGTTATTGTTGTGCAATGACCAACCCTAAGGCTGAACCCAAGGTTCAAAGTATCGGAACGCTATGCGTATCGGAAAGACAAATTTAAGAGACGAATTGGGATACACTTTGGATGCGCATGGATACGGACAAAAAATTAAGATACGCATGGAAACACATGGAAATGCTATAAATACTCTAATAAATCATAAATAAACATCAATATCACTAAATATAAGACATAAATGAGCTATTCATGCATAAAAATAACACGTTTTAGTGGATTTTATAAAAAACATATTATAATCAATAAACGCGAAGTGAGGAATAGAAACATACTATCTAATTATGGAGATAATAAATCAAGTAATTATTTTTCATGTTTTATTCTAATTTTCTAAAAACTAAATAATTATTTATTTTTATTAAGATAATTATTTTGCACGTTTTATTCTAAACATAAAATTAAAATTAAGAAAAATAAATATGTAACAAAAATTTGAATGTATTTATGGACATAATAGATGAAATAATTATTTTGCATATTTTATTCTAAAAATTAAAAAAAAAATATTAATGTTTTAAAACACAGAGGCATTTCACTACCTAGAGGCGTGAAGCATAGTTCAGAATGCAAGAAGCGTAAGCCTCTCGAACACAAGGAGGCATAAGCTTCCTTAAGAGGAGGAAGGAGGAAGGGGGGATTTCATTTTTTTTCTTTATCTTTAATAAAAATAAAAATGCATAACATTTTTTAAAAGGGGGGTCTTTTTGAAGCGAAGGCCAAAGCGGAGAAAGACCCCCCTAACTCAAAAAAATAAATTGGGCTACATCGAAAAAGGGGGACGGGGGGCTCTAGGGGGCTTCGCCCCCTAGCCGAAGGGACATGGAGCAAACCACTTTCTTCCCCTTATCTTTTCTAACATTGGCTGAAAATGTAAAAGAAATTTGAAAAAACAAATTTATTTTCTCTCCTTTTTTCACAACCTTGAAAAACTTATTGAATATTGCAAATTTGTAGATGTTTTAGCAAATTTTTACAAGATTTGAATCTTTAGAAAGGTTAAAAAGCTTTTTGGAGGGTTTGGGAAAGAAAGAGGGCTTCTAAAATGGGTTTAGAAGCCCTCTTTTGAAAACACTTCTATTTGTGTTTTCACAACAATAAAATTGTCATGTATCGGCTGATACACTACCATATTAATAGTGTATCGACCGATACACGACAAAAACTCACCAATACAATACCAATACGGCATTGATACGCCTTCAGCATGACGAAAAGGAACAGTACGATTGATTTTGGACCATTCCCCATGTCAGAAACCCTAAGATACAGTACGTATCGGCCGATACGTGACGAAATTTTGAACCTAAGCTGAACCACATTTCATTCTAGGTTGCGAGTCACCAGTTCAACTACCATTGCTGAATGGGTAAATTGTCCATATATAATTAATTAATTATATAATATATACGTAAACAACTAAATCATTAATTTTTAAGTAATTAAATAATAATTATGTTTTATTTATTTACGTATGACTTGTTATGAAATTAGTAATAATTAAATTACTAAGTTATTAATATATTAATAAATTTGTTAATCTTTTATTTGGACTATTAGTAATTAATAATTAAGTAATAATGACTATTAATTAAGTATTCAATTTAATTATAAATTAATAATTATCATTTTCTTTTGGATTAATAATTCATTAAATAAAGTAATTAATTATTCATTACTAATTTTAATTAATATTTAATTATTTATTTACACTTTATAAACTATTTGTTCGTTAGTAATTTACTTATGAAAATATTAACAATTTATTTGTTAATTTAATTAGTTTTAATTAATCATCATTAATTGTTATTATGATTTGTTAATAATTATCTAATAATAATATTTATTAATTACTAATAATTATTTGGTGAAGAATAATTAGTAACTATTAATAGTAATTAATAAAGTATAAATTACTAATTAAAATTTATTTATTAAGTTTGTATCTATTATATTGTGTTTTAATAATTTTGTTAATTACCTACTAGTTGATGGTTCAGTTTTTTATTTTTTATAAGCACCCGTAGTCAGGTGATGGTTTGAGTAGTTTGACTATTTGGGTCAATGGCAGACTGAAAATCATTGGCAAATAGGCTATTAGTCAGCAACGATTTTGGGCCATTTTTTATTTTTAAATTGTCACGTCCAATCTGTTTGGACTGAATAGTCAAACTAGTGACTACCCTTGATATGGTCATCTCCAAAACATGACTATATTAATTATTAATTTATTAAATCAACATTTAATTATTAATTAATTAATTAATTAATTATTAGTGATTTATTTATTTATATTTTATAACTATTAGTTTATAATCATTTATTTATGAAATTGTTAATAATTTAGTTTAATTATCATTAACTAATTAATAATAAATTTTATTTTTTCATTAATAATTAACTATTAGTTTACTATTAGTTAATTAATTAATTAGCAATGATGAGTCATATATAATTATTTGATATTCATTAATAATTTATTTAAATAGTTAAATTAATTTTTTTATGATTAGTTTTTAATTAATTACATAATAATTGAAATATTTATTTGTATTCTATAAATTATTATCTTTCTATTTATGTATTTATGAAATTTTTAATAATTTATTTTCGGTTTTAGTTATTATTAAATAGTAACTATTAATTATTATTGTTTTCATCAATATTGAATTAATAATAATTTATTAATTATTAATCACGTGTATTTATTTTAATAATTTCTCAACTATTAATAGTAATTAATAAATACTTAGTATCTTTAATCAATAATATATCATTATTATTTATTAGTTTTTCATACATCAATTACATTTTTAACCATTACAATAAATATTTACTAGTTTACTATTTTTTTATCAATTTATTCGTTATTTAATATTTAATTATTTTGTAATGTATTTCTTATTTCTTAATATTTTATACTATTTTATAATTAATTTATTAAATAGTTTCCAAATATATTCTGTTCCTCAAGGGTAGGATTGTTAAACATTTATGGTATCATATTTATATGACCTTATAGCTACTCATAACTAAAATCCGTGGCTATAGCTATAAATAGCTTTTAGCCACAGACAAGTGTTATTTAGCCACCAATAAGATTGTTGTAGTTAAAGATCAGTTTCATAGTTATAACCACGGATAACTAAAATCCGTGGCTATAGCTATAAGTAGCTTTTAGCCACGAAAAAGGTGGTATTTAACCACGGAAAAGAAACCGTAGTAATAGATCAGCTTAACTTATAGCTACGGATGCCTAAACACAAACCGTGGCTATAGGTAGCTATTAGCTACGGACAAACTGCTTTTAACTACGGACAGAATGACCGTAGCTAAAGCTCAAGCTTTTGCCACAGACAGGAAGAAATCCGTGGTTATAGCCCAACTTTTAGCTATGGTTTTGATGTCCGTAGCTAAAATATAGTAGCTATAGCCCCATTTTGCTGTAGTACAGGAGCTATATAATACTCTATAGATAAGTCTGCATGTTGGTGGAGACATCATTTTTTAGGATGAGGAACTCATTCCTAAGTTGGGTGATATGAGATCGGGACTTGAAGGCATACAGGTTCTCGAGTGTGCAATCACAAGTTCTATGAGAGAAATGAAAAGCCAACCCATCAATAGCTGGTCTTGCTTGACCCAGTCCGAGTAAGCAGGGTTGGCAGCCGAGTTGTTCTCCGATGAGTGACGAGGGCACTTGTGAGTACCATCCACAAATCCGGTGAGCTCCAAACCATTGAGAATGGGTAGGACATGAAATCTCCATAGTAGGTAATTTCGGTCGTCCATTTTCACCAATATGAGATTGCTGAGATTACCTCTAGCAAAGACAAGATTGGAAGTGCCGAAAGATACCTGAGAAGGAGAGGTGATCATCTCGCTGGAATTGTTCAAATTGTTGGACATGTCAAGAGTGTGAGAGCTGGGCTCTGATACCATGAACGAATATTTAATGTAACTTGATTTGTAATTCTAATAAGATTTCATTCCTTGAGTTTATATACAAGAATGATCAAACCCTATCGGGTTGTCACAAGATAAATCAGAATACAACTTGATAATTTACAAGAGATAAGAAGAATTCCCTGTAGGCGTGATAATACTCTGCGCCAATCCATAATCTTGATCCCAGGTATTTATCATTTATATTCATCTATTTCATATCAAACGACTGAAGTATGAATTTCTTCTTCCTTCGGTGTATGTTTGTACTAAAGAGGATGGAGCTCTTTCGGTTATTTACTCTTTCCCCTTGAGAGCAGTTCAAATTTATTAATCACTTGTTTTAAGACATGTAGCATTTCCATATATGCTTTGTAGAAAATAATGCAGTCATTTGTACAAAAAAAGTGGTTTATTGGGGTGCAACTTCTTTCCAAACTAATCCCTTTTATACTTCATTGACTTTCTTCATCATTCAAAAGCAAAGAGATGACTTGCATGGCCATTATAAATAAACATGGAGGGGATAAAGGATCCCCTTCTAGGCATTATGTGGGACAGGGCCTAGCCAAGATTACACACAAAATGAAGGGATGAGAGATCCATCTTATGGATAGCCGAACCCTACAGGTAGGTAGGGCGAAATTTAAAAAATTTATCTTTCTCCCATATGGGAATCACATTCCCTATTTTAGAAAAATGCATTTTCAATGATCAATCTTGAACCTAAACCGGACCAGATCTGAAACCAAAAGGTAGGAGAGGGATGTATCTGATACGGAGTAACAGTAACTCCCAACAAAGGTGTTCACACCCAAGGAAAACGTCAAAGACCGCTCCCACTGAAAATGACACAGCGTAGGGTAGAGCAGAATCAGCTGGTGGTTCTTCAGCAAGAACCGAACTCTTCAGCAAAAATTCGATGGAAGGTGAGTGAGCACGACTTCAGATCAGTTTTTCACCAAAAACTGATATCAAGAACGCTTCTTGATCGCTTCTACAGGTGGAGATCGAACTGGCTATGGCGGTAGTAATAGGAGGCAAGAGCAGAAGGTGGCGTCAGTCTCACTGGAGCTATCTTCTCTCTTGAGTCTGTAATCTTGTTGGGGTGAACTGGGGTTCGCTCTCCTCCTCTATTTATAGCCTTAAAAAGATCTTCTCGTAATCCCATTAGGAGTTTCCTAATCCAAATCTTATTTGGATCTGGACTCCCTTTAAGAGATAAGGATAAATCCTTATCTTATCTACAAATAAAGATCAACCCTCCTAATCTTATTAGTAGTTTCTTAATCCAAATCTTTATTTGGATTTAGACTCTCTGAGTGGATACGGATAACTCCCTATCCTATCTGCAGATCTAAATCCTAGAACCGCCCCTCTTTAATTAATCAAATTAAACCAGTTCGATTTGGGCTTTAGGCCCATTAAGTCCATGTGCTCCCTTATCCTCCAAACTGATGCCCAGTTGGGTATCCTTGTATGGCGTGGGACCCAAACATTGATCTACACATTAGCTACATGGGTTCAGCCCAACCTCTGTTACAAGGCCTGGCCGAATTCACTATAGGTGACAGTGAACCCCTGAGCCCATCGCCATGGGCTCTTAATGGGCCCAACATTTACACTAAATGGTCCCTGTGTCAAGCCACCTTATAAAAACCCAAGGACTGTGGGCAGATGCAAGATTAGCCCATCAGATATTACCCTCAATGGTTTTACATTTAACCTCTCAGCCCATAATAATCAAACACTGACCGGTAAGAGAGAACCTCTCCATCGACTGCAAGGTATAATGCTGCACTCTCTACTCACATGGATCCCAAGAATTAAAACCTTTTGCAAATATTTTGAAACCGAAATATATATGTATATCTTTATATAAATATATTTTGCAAAAACAAATTTCAACGATTGAAATTGGTTGCCGGCAGCTTTGGTTTCCATCAGAGAGAGTGCATCCCCGATCATTCACTTTGTCCGACAAAGGGGCTGATCTTGTCACTATGATCACCCATTCAGATGAATTCTCATATTGTCCCAACATACCAAAGTTTTGACCCCCTCTAAGGATCTCACTGATTGGCATATCAAAGACAGCCCAATCCAACACCTAGTGCAGTATCATAATCGAGTCTAGGGGTCAGGTGTAACATTCCAGTTTTTCCCATCAATCTCCAAGGTCTAGGGCAATACTGGAATTCTGGTCCGGTTCAGGATTTCAAGAAAACCCACACTGCATGTACCTCAACCAACTTGGCGGCACATCAGTGTCAGCCTTGGCAGGATAAATCTCCCCAGATCTATCCAATGACTATGAAGATTCTAAACTAACACGAGTCTCATATGTGTCCAGTTTAAGAGTATTACACAGAAACACACCACAATAATATGAATCAAATATGTAGTTTATTCATTTACAATAAATGTCATAATGTACATCATTCTGATTGGAGCTAAGGGCATACACTGTCTAACACAAAAGCCTAGGCCCAAGCCTAGAAATTTGTAGACTAGGCTGGGCCAAGCCAACAAGGATCACCCCTAATCAAATTTGTGCAATTTATCTCCCATGGTAAATTGCCTATCCTATAGAAATCAATGATTAATTCATAAACCTCCCTTCCAACTATATTCCAAATTTTTTGGTAGAAGGGGAAAAACCCATCAGGTCCGGGAGAGGCGTGTGGTTCCATGTTTTTAATCACCACCCAAATGTTTTGAAATGATGGAACTAATAGTAAGTCTTGTTTCTTCTCTTTAGTTAGTTGTGGAAGACTGGAAGGTTAAGTTCGGCAAGGTCAGTCAGCCAAATTCTATGCTTCTCCCCATCTATATGTTGTGCCAGACGTTGGAGAGCTCTTGGGATGTCTTCCATAGATAAGGCCTGACCATTCAAATTCTTGATACCCTCATAATAATTTGTTCTTCTCTTTATGTTTGTCATTGGTGAAAACAAACTTCAGGTCCGTTTGGTTTATAGTCAGAGTCGGAATTGGAATGCTCCATTCCCATAGTCAGTTTGGTTCAGACAGAAATAGGAAGGGGAATTAAAATCAGCAGGAATGGAATTTCATTCCTAAGAAAGGGGAATGGCCATTCCCTCAAATGGGGGAATGCCATTCCAGTAAGAATAAAAATGGGATTCCGATTCCGCCCAACCAAACAGTTGGAATCGAAATAGCCCATTCCGATTTTGATTCCAGACCCCTATTCCTGCAAACCAAACGGACCCTTAGTATTTTTATCCCCTTATTTACATAACCAGATTTCCCTATATTTTAATCTCCACAATTCTTCCCTATGAAGCCAAGCATCGAACTCCCTCCGTAATGATAGAAGAAGCTCTTGGGAATTCTGTGGATCTGTGTTTCCCTCCTCCAATTTGCTCATTTTCAGTTTTAATTTATTTAACGTCTCATTTCCAAAAATAACATGACATGATCTCAATAACTGGACTATTTACTTAATACATGTGCATCAGGAAAGCATTGAATCCACACGACACCTATCCAGTCGTTCTTTGAGAATTCACATCCTCTGAACCCACTAACCAGAAATGCCCACATCGATAAGTTTAAAATTCACCAACTTTTGAACCGGATAGATACAAAAGGACAAAAAACTTAAAACACGAGGGCTGTCCACTCCGCCTTCTTCAATAATATTTTCTTGATAGGTTATGTTTGCCTTGAAGGTAGGGAAAGGAAGGAAAAGGTACGAAAATCTATACAAAGTTTGTAAAGGTTTCCTTGCCTTTCCCTTCTTGATAGGCTATGTTTGGCTTTTACTGCAGCATCAGTTGTTTCAGAGTTCTGAGTTAGGAGAATAAACAGTCCTCGCAAGAGGTTTCAGGTTTTTCCAAGCATCAGAGAAAGCTCTTTGGTTTTTGAAGACGATGCAATTGCCTCCACCATGAGACACAAACTGGTCTTGATCTTGAGATTGCCCTGGTCTAGTAAAACCAGGAACGCTGCGAAATGATATTCTTCTTTGAGCATATCTAGATAACCCAGTTTGTTGAAAGTCAACATATTCAAAATACAAGTGAGAGTTTGTTCTTTAAGTGCTGAATCATCTTGGGTGAGGTTTGATTGTCGACTACCAAATACCAATGTTAACAAATAACAGCCGCAGTAGTAGTAGAAAGAAGCAAGCCAGACCTCCATGCCAAATCTTTGGACAGATTACCAAGTTTCTCTAGTGTTTTTACCTTAGTTGTCAAGGTTACTTCATGAGGTCCAAGGTTATGCTTCAAAGGAGACAAGGACAGGTCAGGATCGATGGTTTTTAAATAATCAGGGTCGAAGCAGTAGTTCATTCGAAGCGATTGGTCTATCATATGTCAAAGCGTGTGTTTTGGAACTAGGGAAGTGAGGTAGGCACAGATGGCCCGAACCAATCAAGGTGACTCACACGTGTTGGGTGGCACGCATGGGAGCAGAGCCAATCAGTGAGCATGCGCTACCCAGCTCGGCAGGAAGTGTTCAATCAATGGCGTGGGGTCATTTGGCGCCCTCCGATGGCTGCACACCCCGCATACGGACTCAATCCCCGCCATCCGAGCTCACCTCCAAGCGAGTTCAAGTATAAATAGGAGGCAACCCCCTCCAGGTAAAGGATTGTATACTCAAGCTTCCTTGGTTGCTCTTGAGATCACTTGCTTTCTTGTGGCCTCGTCTGGGTGTTAGCACCTCAAACCTCACTCACTTCATACCTCCTCGCTAATTTGATAATCGGAGTCCTCACCTCGGATTTTCACCTGAGGCCTCTAACATTTCCTATCCTTGCAGAACTGACACTGAGATCCTTACTCGCCCCAAACACCGGACACCATGGACCTCGGACCTCAGACTTCAGATCATCCTCATATTGGACTATGCTCCTCAGTCACATCGGTCCTCGGGCCTCTAGTGCCTTGGATCCACTTGGACTCAGGAGTGAATTGACAATGTTGACCTCGACCAATCCGAGCATCAACAATTGGCATCGTCTATGGGAATGTCGCTAAGACTTCCTCCAATTTAACTTGCAATCAAGAGCAATCCTAACCTCCAATCAATATGGTATGAAACACTAGGAACACCCAGAACCTGGTCAACAGTGAACAGTTTCAAGTGGTCCTCGACCGTTTGGACCACCTTGCCTAGCATGTTGAGGAGGTGTATCCCCAGGCAGGAGGCCGCCCTGCCGGGGCATCGGGCCAGCGGGGGCAGCAGGAGTCTATGGACTAGCTAGCCCTCGCCTCCGCCGACTCCCATCGGGATGAGCCCTCCGACTCTAGTAGCAGCCGAAGTGGGAGTTAGCCCTCTCGGGATGCAAGACCTCCCAGCCGAAGGGAAGAAGAATCAACTCAGTCCGGCAACAACCGCCAGTAGGAGTGGCAATTTTACCTACAAAACTGGGTCCTCGACCCGACCCGCCCTAAACGGGGTGGATTTTCCCGGTAATAAATGAATGTAGGTCGGGTTCAAGGAATTTTTTTTGCCTCGTATCGGGGACGGGGCAAGGATGGAGTCTACCTATAAATCCCCAAACTTGCCCCGACCCCGGTTATAATTTACAATTATACCCCTTATATATAGTGTATTAGTGTATAAAATTATTAGGGTAAGAGTTGTATTTAGTCGACGGAAGTTCACACTTCACTGTTCAACTTCTTTGCTCACAAAACCTTCGTAGAACCACAGTGTCGCACAACACAACCGCCAACCAACGAGCGTTTTTGCCACCATAGAACCGTCGACTGCTTGCCACTGATCACCGTAGCACAGTGCACAGAGTTGCGGCTTAGTTTGCAACCGTAGTTCGTAGTATGCAAGCAACCATCGTTTTTGTTGATGGATCATCTAATGCCTAAGGAAGTGGAGTTGGTCTTATCCTTCTCACCCCAGATAACGCCGAAGTGGAGTACACATTAAGGTTTGACTTCTCAACATCCAACAATGAAACTAAGTATGAAGCCCTCCTCACCGGATTGCAGGTCGCAAAGGACCTCGGCTCACATCACATCGTGGTCTTCAATGATTCTCAATTGGTGGTGAACCAAGTCAACGGCGAGTATGAAGCTAGAGAGCAGAACATGGCCATGTACCTCGCCAAAGTTTAAGAGTTACCCCACAACTTCCAACATTTCTCCTTACAATAAGTCCCATTGAAGAACATGAGAGTCGACGCCCTGTCCAAGAGAGGAACATGGCCACTGGCGAAAAGGTTTTCTCATAATTGATGCCCTCTTTCTGAGTGTACCTTTTCGCCACTAGACGAGCCTTGTAGGTCTCAACCTTACCATCGGGGCCTTTCTTCCTCTTATAGATTCATTTGCAACCAATTGCTTTTACCCCAGGGGGCAGATCTACTAGAGTCCAGACTCCATTGGTCTCCATTGAGTCTATCTCAGCTCTCATGGCATCTACCCACTTCAAAGAATCTATATCCAACATAGCTTCCATATAAGTCACGGGATCCTCCTCACTGATCTTAACTTTCACCAAGTAACTATCTTAGTCATAGCCGAAATGAACTGGAGGCCTGGAAACCTGGGTACATCTTCTAGGTTGGTCATTACCTAGAACTTATGGGATACCTTCCACTACCCCTGAGCTCTCCTCATCAAGAAAACTTCCTGACGGTGATTGTTCAGGATGTAATCATCTTCCAAGAAATGGGCATTTTGACTACAAAACACCTTCTATTCTCTTGGGTCATAGAATAGGTAACCTACAAAACCTTTGGGGTAGCCTATCAATAGGCAATGGCTGGTCTTGGATTCGAATTTGTCCACACTCGTTCTTTTAACGTGTGCCAGACAATCCCAAATCTTCAAGTGTCTCACACTTGGTTTCTTACCAGTCCAAAGCTTATAGGGAGTCTTCGGAACTGATTTGGTTGGAACCCGATTCAATATGTATATCGCAGTCTCCAATGCGTAACCCCAAAAGGATGTGGGTAACTCTGAGTGCACGAGAAGTGATCGGACCATATCCAACAACGCTCGATTCCTCCTTTCTGAAACACTGTTTAGTTGTGGTGTAGCAGAAGGAGGTAGATGTGATACTATCCCATTGACCTTTAAGTAGTCCCTGAATTCGTCAAAGAGATACCCGCCACCTCGATCCAATCGAAGGGTCTTAATTTCTCTCCTTAACTATTTCTCAACCTCTTGTCTGAACTCTTTGAACTTTTCAAAGGATTCAGAGTTGTGTCTCATTAGGTACACGTAACCATACCGAGAGTAATCATCGGAAAATGTTATAAAATAAACATGCTGGTTACGTGTCCTAACACTCATGGGACCACATACATCAGTATGTATAAGGTCAAGTGTGCTTGTACATCTTTCAAGCTTACCGTTAAATGGTCGTTTCATCATCTTACCCTGAAGACAAGGTTCACAGGTTGGAAGATCTTCTACAGTTAGAAAATCCAAAGAACCATCCTTTACCAACTTTGTGATACGATCTATGTTAATATGGCCAAGTCTGTAATGCCACAAGCACGTGGGATTAACTGTATCACGGGTTCTTTTCTTGGGGATATCACCCGACGTAGTTTCAGTTATGTTAGTCTCCAGAGAAGGATAGAGAACATAGAGACCATTTTCAAGTTTTCCGTATGTGAGGAATTTGTCATTTCTTTTGATAGTAATCGTATTACTAAAGAAAACATAATACCCATGTGTACACAATTTTGAAACAGAAATCAAATTTCTTTTCAAATTCTGTACATAAAGACAATCTTTCAGTATAATTGATCATTCTCTGAAAAATAACTCTACGGTTCCTATTACCGCAGTTGCAACACTTGCAGAAGTCCCCAAGTAAAGGGTTATTTCTCCGTCACTCAGTCTTTTGCTTATCCTGAACCCCTACAATGAGTTACATGCATGAGTCGAAGCCCCGAAGTCAATACACCAGGAAGCAGAAGTTACCAACAAATTGGTTTCTATGACACAGGATTCGAATTTCCTTGTCTCTTGGATTCCAGGTACTGAGGACAGTTCCTCTTCTAGTGGCCGGTCTGCTTGCAGAAGTGATAAGCATCCGGTGCTCTGTCTTTCTTCTGCTTCTTGGACTTAGTAGCTTTCTTCTGAGGCTTTCTCTTTGCCTTCATCTTCTTCTTGCACGATTTTCCGGCTTCAACAAGCATAGCAATGGGCTCATCCTTCTTAATCAGTTCCTCGGCCCTCTGCAACATATGGCTGAGTTCCTAGATGCTATGTTGTAGTTCATGATGAACTAATTGAATGAAGGAGGTAGAGAGTTTAGGATGGCATCCACCTTGGTGACATGGTCAAGCCCGAATCCAAGGGCCTCAAATTCATTGATATAACCCATCATCCGAATACAATGGTCATGAACTTGTTGGTTCTTGGACATCTGCGCGGTCATGAACTGCTTCAAGACTTTTTATCGATTAGAACGATTCTGCTCTTCGTACATCGTCCTCAAACTATCCAAGATATCCTTGGACAATTCGATCTGATCGAACTGTCGTTGTATCGGATTGTCTAGGGAGGCAATGATGTAGTAGCGGGCTAGGGATTTTTTTTCTTCCCATTCCTGATAGTCCCTCCTACGGGCCTCAGAAGCCCTATCACCCAAACGTTTCGAGGCAAGATTCTTAGCTACTTTGTCTAGGCAATTTTTCACTTGAAAGATCCATGAAAATGGAAATAGAGTCAAGCTAACGACTATAACTTAGAATTATATTTTTCATTTATGCACTTTAGGAATTCTAGTTGTTTCATGTTTATTTATTTCTTTTAAGTTTTGCTTTAATTTTTGCTTTTTCTTGTTATTGTTTTTTTCCTTCTTCTCTTTTGATTGATGAAAGGTAAGTTGCAATTTTGGAGTCTATAGATAGGAAATTTCAGCATGTATAGCCGAAACCAAGACCAACTCGAAAGGAAGCTTCTTTCCCTTCTTTTTGCCCTTTAATTTACTTAACATTGAGGACAATGTTAAATTTAAGTTTGTGGGGGAGAAGATTGCAAATTTTGTGAAAATTTTTGTGAACCCGAGAGCATAGTATGATTGCACAAAAAAAAAATCCTTTTGAAATATGCTTTAGCTTAATTTTGTGATTGCTAAATTTTTCTTGATGACTAAAAGCTTATGATAAATTCTTGACTAAAATCGAATATGACTTAGAAAAGGAAAACAAATGCTAATCCTGAGGATTGATTGATTCTCGTGTTAACTCTATTGTATCATGAAAGTTGAAATTCTTGAGCACATTATGTCATGATCTTGTGAATTGTGTGCAACTTGGTGAATGATTATGTGAGCTATATGGAACAATATGATCATTATGTGATATTCTAGAACTTGTTTGATTAGCCTTTGAGGCGAAATCCTAGACAACATATTACTTTGGAGATGATTTAGACCATTTTTGGATTGTTTGAGCCTTTTCAAGCCAATATTGATATATTTCAATCCTTAGTTACCCTTTTGAGCTTTTTCAAAAGCATGGCATTTGCAAAGCATATGATTAGCCACCATTCAAATTCTTTTCTTTAACATTCATTGTACTTAACCTATCAAACCTGAAAAACCATGATCTACCATTCAAGAGAGCTTAATTTTGCACAATGATGTTGATGAATGAAAGAAGGGAAGATGAAAAAAAAAAGTGTTAAAAAAGAAAGAAAAGAGGCATCAGAAATATATCATGAGGCTAAAATTATGTGCTAAAAAATTTATTCACTACCTAAGAAGATCAAAAGAAATAAGTTTGGGAGTTGTAATACATGTGAAAAATAAAGAATATGCGGATATCTAGAGAGTACATTTATATGTGCATACATTTCTATTCTCTCCTGCTTTGTAATCCCTTATCCTTTCTTTGTTAGCCCCTACCTAGGCCTCAAACTACAAACTTAATAAAGACCTATTGATCTAAAGTTTTATGATTGTCTACATTAATGGAGAAGGAATGTGAAGAGCACACCTATGGAATATCCAAAAATTTTAAAGACCCATTGGTTTGCAAAATTTGAGCTAAGAAATATGCAGGACACTCAAAAATTGGCAAAACACACATACACACTCAATTTTCATGATGAGATTTTGTTAGCATAAGATTTATGATAATTCTTGGATGGTATTTTGAATGCTTTCTAAGTTATATACCTTATACAATCTTTGAGGCACATACTTTGGAAAATCAAGATAAACAATGCATGATCAATTCATGAGTTTAGGTATGATTTTATTCATATTTTGATCGAGGATGATCAAAAGCTAAGTTTGGGGGTATTTGATATGCCTATATTTGTACATATTTTCATACCTCTAATTTGATGATTTTGGGTAATAATGTTTTTGGAATTAGCATGGTATTGCACTAATTATGATGAAATTGTCTTGCAAGATGATTCGGAACTTAATTATACAATTTTAAGGAGGAGTTCGATTTAATTGATCAAAATAATCATAGATGAGGACCATGCAGCAATGATTCTCTATGATATAGCCATGAAGGAGAGAATCCATTGAAATCGGATTTGATATGTTATGCACAAAAATCGGGAAATTTCCTGTTTTGATATAGTTCCCGTATTTTGGGCATAACGTTTTACCTACAACTCGAATGGAGGTGATTCAAATGGCTAATTAAAGCTAAGAAATAGGGCTGTAACTCTTGTGTTTATCACTCAACCTGATTTCGCCGCCAACCAAGTGAAATTCGAGTTACAAGTTTCGGGTCTGGCAATTGGCAATGAAGAAGAGATAGGAATTCAACTGAGATAAAGACTAAGTGACTTAATTTGTGTTGAATTAGGAGTTTGCATTGAGAAAAAATTGAGGGGAGGCTGACTATAAAAAGGACCATATACTCAAGGCAAAGGGGCACATCCTTAGGGAGAATTCAGCAGAGAACAGAAGAGGAAGCAGTCTCAACACATTAGAAGAGAAAAGGAAGCAATTTCAGCATGCGAGAGGAGAGGAAGAATCTGAATTCAAGAGGGAGAAAGGCTTAGTTGCTGCACTTGTCTTCTACCTTCAAAGGCTAAAGTTTTCTTGTTATTCTATTCATTCTTTGATGTGTTCTTGCTATGTTTCCCCTTTAATTTTTTTTTTGAGTATGTTGAATTTAATGATGTCTAGTTAAATTCTCTTAGTTAGGGTTTATATGGATTTTGATCTTAAGATTATATAATTATTTGTTTAATTCAATTCAAGACCTTTATTATTTGCATGAGGAATTTTTTATTGCTATGCTTAATGCTTTAAAAGAATTGGCCAATCCTTTAATGATTTGATGATTCATGCATGACTGACCAAAGGATTGTTATTAATTACATCCCTAGGCAATAAAAATCGCATGATAGACTATGATATCGAAAGATGATTAGCTCATGTGTGGGAATCAAGGAAGCTTAGTGAGTCAAATCCCCTTCTACGATTAGAGGTTTCCAAAGAAATTAATACTTATTTTTCCTTTTGACAACCACTTAGAAATTTGATGGTAGAATTGGATTAATAAAGGATTAACATGACTTGAGAAAACTTATTAATTAATTTAGGGAAATCCACCATCACATGCAAGTAACTTTAATATATCTTAGGGTAATTTCGGTCTTGAGTTGGATTAAATAGATAATTATATAACCTTGATTTAATGAAATTTAAACCCTAGCTGCATTCATCCATCAATTCAGTTTCTATTAAATTATTGGATTTGCATTAATTCTTTTAGTTTTTATTCATTCAATTGATTCACGAGTTCAACTTAGGTTAGTTTAAAATTGATTTGATATTGTGATTTAGTCTCTGTGGGATCGACACTTTTCTCATCATTATACGCACATTTGACTAAGGTACACTTGCCTGAATTAACTATGCATAAATCATACAACAATTAGATATAGAGAAAGCCTATGATTTGGTTGATTGGTAGTTTTTGGTTCAAGTCTTAAGGCAATATGGGTTTGGGGAGAGATGGTGCAAATGAATATGGGGATGCTTAAAAACTTGTCATTATCCAGTGTTAGTAAATGACACAGTAATGGATTTCTTCTTTGCGAGACGTGGTATTAGACAAGGAGATCTTCTATTTCCTTTTTCTATTCACATTAGTAGTGGATGTCTTAAGTAGACTCATCTTAATTGATTCAAGGTGCCTAATTTGGGGTTGGAGAGTGGGGAGAGACAACGTGCCAGTTAGGGGTGCAACTTGCGTGGGCCTAACCCAAGCCCGAATCAGCCCGACTTGAAATTTTACAAGAGATGAGCTTGGATTTTCGATCATCGGGTTGGGTTCGGGCCCAAGAAGTCAGGCCTTTTTATTTTTCAGGTGGGGCCTGGGCCTAGCCCTTAGGTATCCCAAACCTAGCTCGAGCCAGGCCCAACTATATATATATATAAATTTTGCATACATATTTACATATATACACATTTATATACATATTTATATATATACATACATATATCTATACATATTTGCATAAATGCATGCATACATTTATAATTTTAGAGCAGGTTCATTAGTCAACCTGAGCCCAGCTTGGGCCTAAAACCCAACTAAAGTGCATTAAATTATAGTGTGGACTGGGCTCGGGATGGGAAGATCGGGTTTGACCTTGAGCTTGAGCCTTAAGCCTAAATTTTAGGATGCAACTCAACCTGCCCGACTTGCACTAGCCAGTAACTCATTTACAATTTGTAGATGATGCCATTTTGTTTTACGATGGAGATGAGTTAGATTGGATTAGAAACCTAGAATGTTTGGTGCAACTTTCTGAGTGTCAAAGCTTAAAATCAACTTTGACAAGAGTTGCATAGTTGGGATAAGTATAGATGATGGGGAGATTGTGGAGTGTCTAACATTTTAGGGTGCAATGTTGCTCAGTGGCCTTTAACTTATGTAGGATTTTCTCTAGAAGCAAACCCAAAAGAAAAAGGATTCTAGAATCTAGCCTAGCTGTAAAAAGAGACTGGCCAACCGGGAATTGGGAGTTGGGACAATGAAAAACATTTGAACGGATGAGATGAGGGAAATTTGACAATTCAGTGTCACATCTGTGCTTCTAAATCAGCTAAGAATCTAAGATCATGAATCATGTAATAACTGGATCGGATTAATTTATTTCCAATAGCGTTTCTAGCTTCTGGTTAAAATTAATAAGGTTTCTAGCTTCTGGTTAAAATAATAGAGTAATTAATTTCCAAGATACTATCTTATTTCGTGGAGTTTTTTATTTCTAACGTACATATCCGACATATACGCAGAAATGAACTGAGTCAGAAGAAAATAATGATGTGACAAAAAAAAAATAGATGCTAGGTGGCTCAGTTAATAAAGTCAATTCATGAATCCCTTCGGCTTCGGTAAGGGCAAATATCTCAATGTTTTATTTAATAGAGATATATTCTCAATGCAAGGTTGGAAAAGATTGTTAGAAGGGTGGATTTCCCTTAACTGAAGCCGGTCTTATAAATATCAAATAAAAGAATCATGAAATTTTCAAACCACAAATAATAAATAACAACAATAACAACAACAACAACAACAACAATAATAATAATAATAATAATAATAATAATAATAATAAGTCAGAAAAATTCCTGATTAGTACCCTGTACTTTTAGTCTAGTGCTACTTTAGTTTCTAAACTTTAAAATGTGACAATTTAGTATCTAAACTTTCAAAACATGATAATCCAGTACCTAGTGTTAACTAGCTATTAACCAGCGGTTAAATGGCATTTGATAAAAACACAAATGTCTTCGAGTATCATCTAATTTCTTTATCAACCATCCAAACATTGACAAAAAATTAACAGTCTCCAATCTTTGTCTCTTCTATTCAAGAAAGTTAGGGTCACCAGAATGCCCACTCAAACGTGACTCCAACTTTCTTGAATGGAAAAGCAAAGATTTAGGGCTGTTAATTTTTTGTCAACGTTTAGATGGTTGATAAAGAAAATTAAATTACACTTGAAGGGCATTTGTATCTTTTTCAAATGACCCTTAACGGCTGATTACCAGCTAGTTAATGACATACTGAATTGTCACGCTTTAAAAGTTTAGATATTGAATTGTCGCATTTTAAAGTCCGGGGACCAAAGTGGCATTAGGGCCAAAGTACAGGATACTAATAGAAAATTTTCCCTAATAAGTTTGTTCTAATCTGCTCACTTGTTTGTCATATCTGCGCTTTACACATAGATCTCTTCTTTTCTTTTGTTTTTTGTCCAAATTAGCATAATTTATAATATTTGTTTAAAATTTATTCTCCTATAAAACAACTTTAAAATTGGAACTGTGGGGGGGGGGACCTTTATTCTATTGATCTTTTTTCTATATTTTATTCTTTTGCTAAGTCTCATGTTCCATTGAACATTTCAATCTATCTAATCAAATGGGTTTTTAATTGACTGTTCAAGTTTCTAGACTTTCTTACAGTAATGTCAATTCTCAACATTAATCTATTGTATTACTTAGGCTGTGTTTGGAATTATTTGTGTTAAAAATAAGTGTTTATAGAATAATTGTTTTAAAACAAGTGTTTATTTGAATAAGTATTTTCAAGTGATTGTTTTTTAAAATAAGCACTTGTTTCATATTGAGCATTTAGTAGTCTTTTTTCTCCAATAAACACTTAAATAATCATTTGTAATTATTTTGTCTTTCATTTTGTTTCAAATTTTACAAAAACACTTTTATAAAAGTACTTTAAAAGTACTTTTATAAAGTACTTTATGAAAACACTTTTATAAAAATACTTTTAGAAAAGTAATTTTACAAAAGCACTTTTACAAAAGTACTTTTATGAAAACATTTTTTATAAATTCACTTTTGTGAAAGCACTTTTATAAAAGTACTTTTATGAAAATACTTTTATGAAAGCACTTTTATGAAAGTGGTTTTATAAAGACACTTTTATGAAAGTGCCTTTATAAAGCACTTTATGGAAGCACTTTTATAAAAGTGCTTTTACAAAAGCACTTTTATAAAAATACTTATACGAAAGCACTTTTACAAAAGTACATTTATAAAATTAATTAGTGATAGCTTTATAAGTGCTATTTTTAAAATTCAACTAGGGATAACTTTGAAAAAAAATTGAATGAGTGCTTATTGTATAAACACTTCAAAAAAAGCTTGAAATTTGGGCTTAAAAAAATAAGCCCTTATTTTTAAAATAAACACTTATTTTAGGCTTATTTCCTAAACACCCATAAATGTTTAATGATGTGATCCTAGCCCAAATAAACACTTATTTGTAAGCACTCTCAAACATGACCTTATATCCTTTCTATTTGATTTGGTTTTCACTATTAATATATTCTCCTTCAATTTTCATATATTCTAAATCATAACTCCTTTGTCCACTTGTTGGTATCATGTCTCCATCATATATTTTCCTATCAATAATGTCCCATAACCCCGACCCCGTCTATCATTATCTACTTTTATTTTTCATTAGTTGAAAGATAATCTTGTCTAAGATTCACCGTCCAACACTCTAAGGTACACAAGAGTCAAGGTTGATTGATCAAAGCTCTTGTTTGAGTTTAAACTTCAATTTTCATTCAGTTTTGTTGAGATTGTTCTAAGTCAGAACATTTCTACTAAAAACATAGGCGAGGGGGTTTTGGGGAAAGAAGAAATGGTGCAACTTCTAAAATAAAATTAGAAGGTTACTATTTTTAGTTCTATAGAACATTAAATCTGCCATTTAGATGTTAATCCATAGATAATGATAAGTCAACCATCTGAAAATATTCATTTAAATTTAACCATTGGATATGGCAGGGTGGTGTTATTTTTTTTCTTTTTCTTTAGTATTTGGTGATACGTTATAAACATTTCATTTAATCGATCGTTTTACGTACTAATGCCAATATCAAATACAATATTGTTCATATTTTGAAACAATCAAAACCAATCCCAATCTATTAGTAATCGGGACTGGTGAAATGTATTAAAGAAATATATTAATACATATTTCACTGGGGTGGCCTGACATGCCTGCATCTGTTTTTAAACATCAATATTGACAATGAAAGCAAATTAATGGATAGATTTCTTTTGCATGTGCAAGGTTTAATAAACTATCACCTTCTCACTGAAAAACATATATTTAGTCTGCAACTTGGCCTGGATTGTATAAGATTCTCTTCCAGAAGAGGCTTTATATGACAATATAATTGTATATATATATATATATATATATATATATATATATATATATATATATATATATATATATACTAGCAGGGCCCATGTGATGCGTGAACTTAACATTAAGCGATAATTAAACAATAGAAACAGATAAGAGAAGACAATTTTTTATATTTTATATTTTATACACTACTTATATATATTTTTTATAAGTATTGAAAAAACATGCAGCTATCTTCAATTTTTTATTGTGATGGACAAAAGATGTTGGTCTAATGTATTATTTTTTTTCAAAAATACCCATTTTACCCTTACATCTATCAATTTACATGAAAATTTACTAAAATACTCTAAAATAATTTTTCACTTTTAATTAATAAAAATCTCTGATTTAAACCGAAAAGAATAAAATAACTTTACTCTATAAAAACATTAGGTCTAGTGAAGTTTCGAAGGGTAAATCTGGTGTTTTAAATTATATTAAAAGATTCCCTAATAAGTTGAAAGGGTAATTACATAATTTATAAGTCTTTATTACTGGAACAAAGATTGAAGGGAGGTAATTGTAGGTCTGGTAACTATAGGGGAGATTTTTATATTTTACCTTGAAAATTTATACAATTATTGAAAATAAATTTATAACAAAAATACAATAATTACAATAATTATAAAAATAGATTAAATATTGTAAATATATTAAATTAATCAACAACTAGGGTAATCTCCAACAATAGTTTAATATCTAATAATTATTAATCAATAAATTATAAAAAAATACATAATTTCTGAAAATTCATTTATGAAGAAAATATAATAAATCCAATAAGTATAATAAATTAAATTTCAAAACTTTAAATAACAATCATTTATACTTCAAAATTGTTGAAGATTTACTATTAACTAACAAAACAAAAATAGATTTATATATAATTATTGAAAATATACTTATCACAAAAATAAAATAAATAATTACTGAAAATAAAATAAATATTAATTTTAGTATATATAAATGTATAATAGATATAGATAAAGATTTTAAAACTATTATCAATAAATATTAATTTTTCTGAAAATTATATTCTAGAATTATTAATCGATATGAGTGAAATAATGTTTTTATTATTAGTACATTTATAATTGCAATTATAATTCTTTTTTTAATATCTATTAAAAATATTTCTTTTGAAAGTTATTACATATTTTTGTTTTTTGGAAGAATAAATACCTATAAATTATTAAATCTATTTTCCAAATCTTCAATAATATTTAAAATTTTTAAATTAATTCATCTTTTATAGTCTTATTATAAAATAATACTAAATCTATTATAATTATTTTTGTGTTTTTGGATAATTTCTTAAAGTTATTATATAGTTTTGTTATTTAATCTACTTCTTATTTTGTGTATAATATTTCAAATATAATTTAGTTATTAAATTTTTTGATATTTAAAATTTCATTATTTATAACATTATTTAGTTATTTAAAGAAGTTTGTTATTTAAATATTTAAAGTGTTAATTATATATTAAATTTAATAATCCAGAAAATTATAATTTATACTATTATTACGTAATTTTATTTTTAATTTTGTAAAATATAAAATTATTATCAATTTGAATACTATGGAATCTATTATAACTATATTTTTATTTTTAAGAAATTTTCTTCTCAAATTTATTTTATATTTTTGTTATTTTAACTATTTAAAATGTAGTTATGTTAGACATTTGGTTATTTAAAGTATTTTGTTATTTGAATATTTAAATAATATTTAAAATATTTAAATGTTTTTGTTATTTAAATTTCATTTAGTTTAAAGTTGTTACATAATATTAAATATTTTGTTATTTAAAATATTTATTTAATTGTATATAAATAAGGGTAAATCTCTTAAACTACTCATACTGTTCACAAAATTAACAAACTATACCCTTATTGTTTACATATTCTCTTAAACTACCTTCAAATTTTCTAACAATTGTCTAACACCTCCCTTTCAGTTAATTTTCCACCACACTCCATTCACATGTGACATCACGTGAGTGTTAATTATTTTAAAATTCCTAAAATGCCCTTATTGTTCATTGGCGCTATTGGAACACCATCACCGGTGGCAATTACAGTGACGATGGAACACCACGACCACCTTGATGTCTCTAAAGAGACAGCATGACCTGCTTTCTAATTTCTATGTTCTAACTAGGACTGCTAAGCACGTCCATGATCTCAGCTGAAAGGAGGCAAACCCATATGCTGCTCATGGGCTCTGCTCTTCTTAAGTAGAGGCTCTGGCGAAGACCAAGCTAATGATGCCACCACCCATGAATCGTTGGAACTGGAAGCTGAAAGACACATCAATGACGTTGTTTGGATTTCCTGGTACAGAATGATACTATTGCCGGATATACAACCTTGGTATTGAGATAGCAACTCACCTCACCCGTCTTTCAATCCAACATGTCATTGCCAACAAACAGAGATCATCAATTGATTTAAATTCTGATGTCTGCCTACTTAGTTCCTAGTGCGCCCTCGCCCCCACCCCCTCTCTCTTCTCTCTCTCTCTCTCTCTTTCTCTCTCTCTCTCTCTCTCAGTCTCTCTTTTACTCAAATGGGACTTTCTGCTCACTGACTCTCTCCCATTATACTCTATCACTCCATCCCCTTACTCTTCCATCTCTACCTTCTTCTCTTCTTCTTAGCTCCCTCGAAAAAATAACAAAAATAGGGGATAAAAATGCGATTCCATCTTCTTCTTCTAATTCTCCTCTACATCCTTAACAACCACCGCATTACCGGTAGACCACTCCGCATTCCGGAATACCATGCTTTACTATCCATCAAAACCGCCATTTCTGACAACCCCCAAGCTTCCCTTTTGAATTTGAATCTCTCCACCAGCCATTGCACATGGACCAGTGTCTCCTGCGACTCCTTCAATCGAGTCGTTTCTCTTGATCTCTCCAATATGAACCTCTCTAGCATTTTGTCACCTGATGTGGGCCAGCTTCGCAACCTCATCAACCTAACCACCGCTGCTAAATTCTTCTCTGGACCCGTCCCCTCAGAGGTCTCTGACATCTCCGACCTCCGTTTGTTGAACCTCTCCAATAATGTCTTCAATGGCCCCTTTCCTTCTGAGTTCTCTCGTCTCAAGTTGCTAGAAGTTCTCAATTTGTACAACAATAACATGACTGGAGATTTACCTATCGGTGTGTCTGAGATGCCCAATCTGTGACATCTCCACCTTGGCGGCAACTTCTTCTTTGATGAATCCTGTCCAAGTACAAATGCTGGGAGTTCCTTGTGTATCTAGCACTTTCTAGAAGCGAGCTTGGTGGTACTATACCACCCAAAATCGACAACTTAACCAAGCTTTAGTAGCTCACCTCACGGAATTGGTTCGATTGGATATGACCAATTGTGGATTGTCCAGTGAGATTCCTCCTAAGCTTGGTAAGCTTAAAAAATTGGACACATTGTTTCTTCAGGTGAATGGCCTTTCTGGGGGTTTTACACCCGAGTTAGGGCAGCTGAAGAGCTTGAAATCAATAGATCTCTCAAACAATAAGCTTACGGGCAAGGCATGGTCGAACAACATGCCTTCAACACATTGGCGATGGTCCCCGTCAAGAAGCAAGAGATCATCGATGATCTCACTTTCAGCAAAGGCAAAGGTTATTACAAGAAGATTGGCAAGGCATGGAAGCGGGGATATCTACTATACGACCCTCCTGGTTGGTCCACCATGATCGTTGCCATGGACAATCTCTTGTACTCACGATAAGGTTAGGTCTCAAAAACAGAATAGGCCTGGCGAAAAGGAGCCTTAGCTGATCATTATCCCTACAACTTATAATATCCTTTCTTGAGGTCACTAAGAAGATGCTCAATGAGAAGAGGCCACCGAGAATGGAGTCGTGTTCATTGAGTAGAGAACAAGGGCAAAATGAACTGGTCTACACAGCCAGTTGGGTTTTATTTTGAAATTTTGATGATTAGTGAAGGGGTAAATTCGATATTTCATTTTTTTCTATTAGTGTTTAATGGCGTGTCAATTGTCAGAAAACTTAAGGGTAGCTTAAGACAAAATGTAAACGGTAAGGGTACAGTTTGTCAATTTCATGAAGAGTAGGGGTAGTTTAAGAGATATACCCTATAAATAATATTCTTTTTAATTTTTAAAATTATTATTATATAAATAACATTTAGATAACTTTGTTGTTTAAAGTTTTGAAATATTATTTAGTTATTAAATTTGATAATTCATGAAATTATAATTTATATTGTTATTAAATAATTTTATTATGAATTTTATAGAAATATAAAATTATTAATAATTTGAATATTATTAAATCTATTATAATTATTTTTTATTTTTAATAGATATTTTAAAGTTATCACATAATTTTAGTATAATATTTAAATTTTTAATTCAAAATTTCTTTAGATAGATATTTATCTTCTTAATTATCTATTTTAAGAGACAAATAAGAATTAAAGATATTTAGGAGAAAGTGGGAGATGATGGTGTCATGTTGCTAGATATCAGATTTCTTTCTCTATTTGTTGCTTGTAAAAACGACATGAAATAAAAGGAGCTAGTGGGTCATGTTGCTTTTCTTTATCTATTTGGTTTAATATATATACATATTAATGGGGCCATGTGCAATGTACAGGCTTTGTCAAGGGAAGGGGAAGTACAATCCTTATTTTTAGGTTGGACAGGTTTTATTATTTTTTATTAATTTGTGCTAATTATTTAATTAAGCATGACAATAAGATTGTCTGTTTTTTTAATTTTTTGTTCCACAAACCAGACTTACTTCAATCTATTTGACTAGATTAGATTGAAAATGGGGCTTCATCAAATCATGAGATATGCCCACAACTGTACTGTTCATTCCAATTGACACATCAAATTTGGCTTTTCGTCCAATTGACTAAAGATTAGGATCTACGGGTGGATGGTCATGTGCTGCTCTCTCCGGCGAAGATCCTATATATTGAATTATTAATTCACCCACCGGGTTAACTTTGCTCATAATATTTTCAACACCAGGTCAAATAAGTAACGACAGGAGAGGAGGGAGAAAAAGAAAAGAAAAGAAAGAATCCACAGGCAATTGATTTGAGTGAATAAACAAAATAGGATTTTAAAATTTTTATGACTGTATATATGACTTTAGGGTATGTTTAAATCTTGTGGGCTCGGCCCATAGGTATATTTAAGTCTATTTTAATATTATAGTTTATGATTAAGTCAATTTCTAAAAACTCAGGGTATATTAATTTAAGTCTTTTATTCTTAAACTTACTATTAATATTAGTGTGAACACTTGTTAAATTCTGTTAATTCAATATTAACAGTAATTTAAATTTAATGCACTTTAATTAAATTTTGTAACATGTTAATTACAGTAATTTAAATTACTGTTAATTAAAATTACAATTAGTTATGACTCAACCCGCCAACCCAAGAGCCAACTTGCCGACCTAAAACGCTTCATCTTCTTGACCCGACATACTGCTATGGTGTTTTGATCGTCAGAACGATCACAACAGTGTGTCAAGTCGATGCTCTAGCTCACCCCAAGCTCATGTGGATCTTGACATTCATCCACACCCTGCTCCATCGATAATTCAGTTTTCTAGAGAATGTCGGAGGTGGACATTGGAGCCTCTTCCACTTGGTAATGAGCTAGCTGTACTACAAGTTTTCACTGATGACCATCGACTCCTCAGAAGTCATTGCTTCATGTTCCAAGTCCGAAGATTATCAAAATTCAAGCATACCCCTCTCCATTACTCGACTGAATCAATGAACATATCTCCTTGACATGAGAGAATTTATTTTAGTTTACTTCTTTTTTTCTATTACCATAGATAAATTTAATAATAAAAATAACCCTATTGAAGCCCCATGCCATGCACAACCATTGTGAAGCCAGATTTAAATTCTAGTAAATTTGAATAATTATTCATAATTTCTGGTCCTTATATATGAAGTGGACAGAGTGTAGCAACTAGTCTATTATGTGAGCAAGGTCCTACACGTCACTGAGACTAGGTATCCCAATATCGAGAAGCTAGCATTTTCACTAGTTCTAACATCCCACAAACAACGCCCTTACTTCCAGACCCACACCATTGTAATCCTTAACCTTGAGGTCTGTGAAGGTTAACAAAATGGGCAATCAAGCTGAGTGAGTATAATATCCGATTTAAGCCACGCCCAACGATCAAGGCAGAAGGTCCTAGCAGACTTCATCGCTGAGTGTACGTTTAGCATGCCAACCCCTGAGGTTAAGGATCCTATGACTACCTCGGAGGCCATTACCAGTTCAACACCCGACCTAACGTGGGACGAGGAGCCCTGAACCCTCCATGTGGATGATTCTTCCAACCAATGCGGAAGTGGAGCTGGACTAATTTTCTACGAACCTAGAAAAGTGAAACTAGAGCACGCTCTTCGATTCACGTTCTGAGCTTCAAATAGTGAAATTGATTATGAGGCATTGATAGTTGGGCTAGTGCTGGCAAAGGAGGTTGTACAAAACATCTCGTGGTGTGCAGTGACTCTCAACTACTGGAGAATCAAGTGAATGGGTAATATGAGGCTTAAGAGCCCGTCATGTTAACCACCTGGCCAAGGTCAGAGAGGTCTTGCCTGACTTCCACTCTTGGTATATCTAGCAAGTTCTGAGGTCCTAGAACACTGAAGCTGATGCGCTTTCGAAGCTGGCTATTGCAACGGACATCATGAAGAGAATGGTCTACATTGAAGACCTACCATGACCTAGAATAGAAAGGGTGGCAGAAGAAGTCACTCCTGTTTTGACTGCAAAACCAACCTGGATCGACCTGCTCATTGATTATCTACGCTATGGGACACTACCAACAAAACGAAATGCAACTCGGGGGGTAGAGTGGTAGTCAGCTCTCTATTTATCATTGGCAAGCAACTCTATCGCAAGTTGTTCACCCTCCCCTACTTGTGGTGCTTGCGACCAATAGAAGCAAACCAGGTGCTACGTAAGATCTACAAACATCTTTGCGAAAGACACTTCGGGGGTATGGCGTTGGCCAAGAAAGCTCTAAGACAAGCCTATTACTGGCCCACAATGAAGATGAACACAATGGAGTTAGTTTGGAAGTGTGGAAAGTGTTAGCGGCAGGCTAACATACCACATTAACCCGCCACTGACCTAAGGTACCTCACTAGCCCGTTGCCACTCGCATAGTGGGAGATAGATATTCTCGGTCCCTTCCCACCTGTGACCAGGCAGAGGAGGCTCTTGGTGGTTGCAATGAAACATTTAACTAAGTGGGTGGAAGCCGAGTTGTTGGTATCCATCACAACTTGCAATGTCCATAATTTGTTTTGGAGGAACATCGTCTATAGATTTGGACTCCCCAAAGTACAAGTAATGGACAACAGGAAATAGTTCGAAGACATCAAGTTCCAAAACTAGTGTGTCGAGATGGGAATCTAGCAAAACTTCACCTCAATGGCCCATCCCCAAGCAAACGATTAGGACGAAGTGACGAATAAGGTGATCCTTTGCGTACTAAAAGCTTAGATTTCCCAAGCTAAGGGTTTGTGGGTGGACGGGTTGCCTAGTGTTCTCTGGGCTTATCGAACTACTATAAGGATGGCGACCGATGAGACTCCTTTCAACCTGACGTATGAGGCAGAGGTTGTCATCCCAACCGAGATCAAAGTGCCGATCTTAATCTCTAAGATGTACAACGAGGAGGCTAACGAGGACAAGTTGTGCACTAACCTCGGCTTAGTGGAGGAGGTCTGTGACTTAGCCAACATTAGGACCACAACATACCAACAACGGTATTTCAGTACTACAACACCCAATTTAAATGATGACAATTTCAAGTTAGCGACTTGATACTTAGGAAGGTTATGATACCTAAGCCCAGTGTAGGAAAGCTAAGTCCAAATTGGGAAGGCCCCTATAGAGTACTCAAGCTGATCCGCGAAGGCATGTATGAACTTGAAACATTGGAGGGGAGGCAAGTACCCCATGTGTAGAATGTTGATAACTTAAGGAGATAACTTATGAGGAGTTCGGAAGTATCGAGTTGTATCCACAAGAACAAAAGTATAACCGCTCGCTACGGTGACCTAGTCAAACGAACAGGGGGGAACCTAAACCACTTTTAGCTCTAAGGTCCCCTACGCTGACCTAAAAGATGTTGGCAGCTCAACACATCAGCAACGTTTTGACTTAGTTGAAATCATAAGCCTAGCTACTTCGAGATCTAGGCATAGGTGCACCTTAGCAACATAAGATCGTGTTTTAACACTTAGCCCATTTTCTAGTGATTGAAAATAGAAGGCGAGAAAAAAGGGCATAGTAAATGCAAAAAAGTCAATTTCATTGAGTAATGTAAAAGTACATTGTAAATAGGTCAAAAAAAAATGAAAAGAAGAAAAAGAAACAAATCTTTCTAAGATCGCTAGGCTCGAGGTTCAGTGTATAACATATATATAGGGGGCTCCAAGAAAAGAGGCAAGAAGTTTAAATATCCACAAGCTCCTTGATACCTACGTTGTTGACCCCATTGCTGCCAGTACTAGCTCCGTTGTCTACGCTGCCCTCAACTCCCCCACTAACCTCGTCTTCCTCCTTGGAGTTAAGCTTCTGATCGACATGGGTCAACATCTCATCGGTGCACACTGAACTCTTTAGCTTTTCCAAGTTGAAGCCGGGGCACATCGGGGCCACTAGAATCCGATATAGCTTGAAGCCCTAACAGAAGGTGCCTATCCTGAACTCCTCTCTCTCCTTTAGAAAGTCGGGTGAAGTCTTGAAGTCCTTGATAGCACGATTGCCGTCGAGGAGTTTCCCTTGAAGCTCAGCAAGCTTGAACTCCATCTCTCGTAACTCGCAGCCTCTGGCTTTTAGCTCGTCGGTCAACTTCTCAAGGGCGCTTGCCAGGTTGGAACTCTGACTTTGCTCTTGGACAATCTCAACCTTCAATTCATGGACAAGACAGGTAGATCATCCTAGGCAAAATCATTTCTCCACCACTTCCTCCTCAAAAACTTGGGCTCTAGTAGCTCCCTTCTCAGCTTACCCTAGTAGTGTGTGGGCCATGGTGTTCACCTTAAAAAAATAGTGTATCAATAGCAAGCTAAAATTTGGCTAAGTATGAAGGAAGAGGTCGGGTACATACCACCACGAGGCAGCACACAAGCTTCCCGCCTAGTTCGTCGGGGTGCGACTCACGGTGCTCTGCAACCTCCTTCGAAAAGATGGTCTCCTTGCTCTTTACTAAGGGCTGTCTAAAAGTTCATGGGAAGTGGCCATGACGTTCGAAGTAGTGGTTGCCTCTACCCCAAGCTATGGAAGAGGCTCCTCAGAAGTCCGAGCAGCCTTAGGCTTGAGCAAGTTCCCCTTTAGCCATTCCTCCTCGACGAGGTCAACCACCAACAGAGCTTCAGTTGCACTCTGTCCAATGGGCTCAGAAGTTACGACCTAAGGAGCTTCTTGGGGAGTCTCCTTCCTCTTCTTTTTACTCGTAGCTTGGAACAACCTAGAAGTTGGCATGCCTGACATGCATCCTACACGAGAAGTCCAATGATAAGTAAAGACCAAAAGGAGAAAGAAGTATGCTAGAACTTGAAAAGATGACCTACCTGGAGGACTCAGCCCAACCTGGATCAGCTTTTCCTTGGTCAAGAATTCACTCAATTCTGACCTCCTCTCCACTAAGAGCTGCTCCCTAATTTGCATCCATTTACTCATGTATCCTCCCCGGAATCCCTAGTCCCCACTCTCTAGGTCTTGGAGAACAACCATCCACCATTTCGGTCGAGAAAGAAATACCTCCTCTTCTAGTCTGGTACCTTGGAAGAAAAGTTGTGCAGCAATTTACACCTAGGCTGGTAGGACAGGTAATAGCTATACATCTCAGGAGTACTAGAGGGATTTCACTTTATGTGGCATATGCTAGTGAAGGTCTTGAGAACTAGGGGAAGCCAACATGGTGACAAAAGAAGATGGTGCTGACCAGAGTCCTAATAGAATTGGGGTGAAGTTGATCTAGGCTAACATTGAAGTAGTTCGGTACATTGGGAATAAGGGGGTGAAGGGGGAACCAAAGACCCGCTTTCAAGGCCTCCTTGAAGATAGTGACCTTGTCATTTTCATGCTCCCATGGGAAATGCCCAAGGGTAAGGGAATATTTGAACTAGTCTGGTATCCTATACCAGTCTACAAGCTCGTAAATGTCCTTGGCAGTTAGTTCAGTGGAACCAAACTGATCTAGTATCCTTATTGGTACATTGTCATTCCTGGGCTGAGGACCCCTCCTCGGCCTAGCACGACAGACCCCTCTCTTCCCCGGACTCGACATCCAACATGATAAAAGCAAAGAACAAATCAAGGTGGACTCGACATCCGCCTAATTCACCGAGATGCTACTCGTGAGTGAAATGGGCCCCTGAGGATCCTATTAATAGATAGTTGAACCGAACTATGGACGGTTGAGATCAATAGGGTCCAACAAGTTCCCAAGGACACGACGATTCGTACTTTGAGGCAAAATCATTTTAGTGCATTTTTTATGCCTATGCGACCTAATGGTTGCGAGGCATCCACGCGTCCCTGCCCTAGTACGCTATCTCGTGCCTAGGCCAGACCAATCGAACCAACTCGATCAAGAGCCATTGGTTGGACTATGATCGAGTATGGAACTCAAACCATATCACCTCGGGTTAGGACTACTACCTCACTGGATTAATCACACTGGACTCCAGTGTGGAGGGCAATTGATGAGGGGTAATTTAGTCATCCAATGATATCACGACACGTGGCTTTATAGAACAGTGGAGTGACATCTCAACACCACATAAGCAGACCTTAGGAGCACATTGGACACTTCATAACTACCTTGATGACCTCTGCACCACTCTGGTAGGTCAAACTGCGAACAACTAGGCAAGACCTTAGGTCGGTGTAAGAGGCGACCTACTTCCACTGATCTGAACCGACTCTGATTAGCGACCTTTTTGACGTGTCGAGCAACCTTCCCCTTAAGCGGGCTATTACCTTTGAATTCCCCGAGATCACAACGCCACATCAGAAGAGCCGATAATCACCCCACCCACTTCGTGTGGGATTAGATAAATGTTACCTACTTAGGCGGAGTCCACCTCCATGTTTGAAACCACCTTCGAACTAGACGAGCTGAAAATCTTGGACATGTTTCATGAGGCTTGTGACAACTCGCCTATATAATAGCCTAACCTCCAACCTCATAAGGTATGCACGATTTAGTTCAAGTAATTCTCTAGCTCTCTTGCTTTCTTACAAAACAACTACCACCTCGCTAAATTAAGCATCGGAATGCCTACCCCGGGTTAAGCTATCCAAACACTTTAATAATCACTTTCTTACAGTTCGACTAGGCGACCTGCTTAGTGTAACGTCTGAACTGTCTACCAACAGGAAAACCAGTTTGCGCATCATAAGGAAGTTTCCTTCTTTATCACAATTATAGAACTTTGATGATGTGGCTTAATGGGTTGCATGGGCAAGGGAAGGAAAAAAAAAGAGAGAATGAATGAAATAATAAGAGTCCAAGAGACTATGGTGAGAGGTTCAAGGAAACATCAGATAAGGGGGAATGGGAGAAAGAGAGGGTGCTGACATGGGAGAAAGAGAGAGAAGGATAGAATAGATAAAATAAAAATCACTAAAATTAATAAAATATAATAGATAGTATATATATATAATGTGGATTGCATAACATGTCAAGCAAGATTACTAGGCCCTCTTTTGATGGGCATGGTTCATTTATTAAATGGGCTTTTAATTTAGCATCACAACCAACATGGCTGCTATTTGTAGCCCAAAGTATAGCGTAAACTAGGGGTGAACATGAATCAGACTTCTTACAAATTACGAGTTATTTCGATTTTGATTTTCTGAAACTCATGAGACTAATCGAGCTTACATCCCATTCAAGAAAGGAGTTAAAACCCATGAAATTAGGGGGCCTATGCCTAAATGGAGACCCAAGACCCGAATGCATTAAGAATCCAAATCCTCTCTCGATCACTATTAATATTTCTGCAACTTTCATTGGTTTGGACCTTAGGAGATTTGATTACCGCCTACTGCACTCGACACTAACTGCTTACAATATTTAAAAATAATTAAACATAAAATAATAAATATTTGAAAACATATTAAAAAAATAGTGGCTTAACCAAAATTGTAGTGGGTATACAGTGGAGTGGTCACCCATTCTGATGGCACTTCTGTCTTGGCATATCTCCATTCTATTGATCAGAGATTCAAGGCGCGTCCCGAAAGTAGGTGGTGGGTGTTGAGATCCTACAGGATAACAAATTACCAGCTTCCGGCTCCTCCAATTCCTTAGAGCACGATGCTTGAAGTTGCAACGCTTGTGGTGAGTGCTCTAGCTCCGATAACACAAGTGGTATGTGAAAGATTGGCCTCTTTCCTGCTGCATCGTGAGATTAAATTAGATGACAACGAGAAGGACATGCTCAAGTCGCTGATGGAGACGATGACTCGTATACAGAGCTTGACGGAAAAGATAGATGGCTGGCAAATATATCGAAAAGAGGGGAGATCTTGGCTGAGAGACCTTAAGAGCGCAGCCTATGACACGAGTGACCTCCTTGAAGAATTGCCGTCACATGTATGCAAAAATTCTTTCAGCGGCAAAATCAAAAGCACCGTAGAAAAGGTACGCAAAGGTCCTACTTACAGAGAAACCCTAGAACGTATTGTGAGGAAACTAGATGAGATTTCAAAACAAATAAACAATCAGCCGGAAAACAACGGAGATCATCATAAAGCGAACCGGAGGTCACAAACAAGCTCCTTTACTGGTGAATCCCTTGTTCCTTGTAGAGAGGATGTTAAAAGGGACATAGTAGAGTGGTTGTTATCTGGCGACTCAAGTAAAGGAAATGTTTCCGTAATATCATTAGTAGGTATGGTGGGTCTAGGGAAGACAACCCTTTCCCAGCACATCTACAATGACGAAAATCTAGAGCACCATTTTACAAGTAAAGCATGGGTTTCTGTCGGCAAAGATTTTAATTTAGATAGACACATCAAATCGATCTTACACTCAACAGAGTTTTGCCCTTCTTCTCAAAGGGAAATGACTGCCACTTCTACAGTTTCGACGGGAGTGTCTGATAATGGCTCCCAGAAAGAAGTAACTGCCACTAAGTTTTCAGTTGATGCCACAACGGATACACAGGCATTACTACTAAAACTTAGGGAAGTGATGAAAAATCAGAAGTTTTTTCTTGTTCTAGACGATGTGTTGAATATAAAACCTGAAGATTGGGATCCATTAATAGCTTCATTGAAAGACGGAACCAGTGAAACCAAAATTCTAGTAACCACTCAGAGTCAGAAAGTAGCGACGATGATCACGGATGGTAATAGTACCATTTTATTGAAAGCATTACCTCATGATGCTTGTTGGTCATTGTTTCAAGGGGCGTTTGCAAACGAAAGGACATGTGCAAAGATAGGCTCGACCTTGCGTAAGAAAGTTGAAACCAAATGTGCTGGTCTCCCCCTGGTAGCGAAGGTCCTCGGGCGTTTCTTGAATTCCAAAATTACCGAGGAGGAAGACTGGACAGATATCTTGAACAGTGAATTATGGGACCTGCTTGAAGACAACAATGAGATTTTTAGGGCTCTGTGGGAAAGCTATCTAGCCCTTTCTACACAGGTAAAGCTATGCTTTACATATGGTTCCATAATTCCTAAAGGTTCTGCGTTTGACAAGGATAAACTAGTCCACTTATGGATGGCGGAAGGGTTTATTTTGCCGCAAGGAGAGAGAAGAATAGAAAATATAGGAAATGGTTACTTCAATGATTTGTTTTCTAGGTCCTTCTTTCAAAACACAAACAATGGCGCCTATGGAATGCATGATCTAATCCATGAATTTGCACACTGGCTCTTTCTTACGGAATGTTTGAGAATTGAAGACTCAGACTCTTCGGACAGGCTTGTCGTTGATTCAGGCGTACGCCATTTGTCAATACTTTGCAAAAGTACATCGCCAAAAGTTCTTGAGGAGGTCAGTTTCTGCGAGAGAATAAGAACAATCCTACTGCAATGTGGTGGTCATCATAATAACATTCATAGTATCCCTTACTCTCTGGGTACAGAGTTCAGAAAGTTACGCGTGTTAGACTTAAGTGGTGCTCAGATCGAAGAATTGCCACAGTCTATTGGTAGTGCGAAGCAACTCCGGCACATTGACCTCTCAAATACTCCAATCAAGAAACTCTGCAAAACTATTTCTAGACTTCCCAGATTACATAGATTGAAGCTCAAAAATTGTGGAAGCATTACTTATTTGCCGAGCATGAAGAAATTATCTAGCCTAAGACACTTTCATCTAGACGAAAAGCTTCAGATATGTTCCATGCCAGAAGGAATTAGTCAATTAACCAGCTTGGAGACGCTTTCTCACTTCTTTATGGGAACGGGGGATGGACAAAAGATTGAAGGGATGAAAAACATGACGAATCTTCGAGGATCATTGTGCATTTTAAAGCTTGAGAGTGTCAGTAATGCACAAGAGGCTACGGAAGCAGCACTGGATAATAAACAGTATCTTGAGGAATTGACATTGAAGTGGAACTCGCAACAGTTATTAAATCCCAATTTAGACGTTGTAGACGTCCTAAGGAGCCTTAAACCTCATGAAAACCTCAAGAAGCTGCATATATCTGGGTATAGTGGCAACAGGTTTCCACAATGGCTGGGCGGGTCAAGTTTCTCCAATCTGGTGAACGTTTCCTTATGCAACTTCAATAATTGCACAGTCCTTCCTCCGCTAGGACAGCTCCCGTCCCTCGAATCCCTCAGTATAAATAAAATGAGGAATGTGGAGGAAGTGGATAATGGATTTTGTAGAATACAGCACCCAGGAACGGGTTTCCCATCTCTAACGACACTACAATTTGTTGACATGTGCAATTTCGAAACGTGGAATGGTGTACAGGAGGGTGACTTTCCTAAGCTTCAGAAGCTTATAATTACCAATTGCGCCAGGCTACTTGAACTTCCAAAGCTCGTATGGCTCGAGTTTGCTGAAATTAACAACTCCGGTTTACTAGAAAGTTGGAGAGATCAGCGGATGAATAGGCCATGAAGTAAAATTCCTACTTATTTTGAACTTTTGAAGTTGGGTTTTCCGTACGTTCTTGAGGTATGACAAATCTTGCTTTTCTCTGTATGCATGGTTCTAATTAATCATAATTTTTCTGGAAGAGAAACAATGGTTGAAGCACACCACGAGCTAAACTCGCACACTTAGATCATTATTATTAGGGGGGATTCAAACCATTGAATCGCCACCGAAAAAGGGGGATAGTTGATATCTCAGCCGGACAAGGGGGAACTCTTTGATGTATAAACCTTTAAGATGTTTTAGTTTAAAATGAAAGTCTCATCAGTCCAATATCTTTTGGGGTCATGTATACTACCTAAGTTTTTTGTCATTCATCATCAAAAGAAGAGAAAAATGTTCGCACATAGTGGTAAATAGGTGATATAATTATCTTATATATTTTATATATATTAATACGATTAGTCTATTTCATTTCTCACAGTTGTTAGTGATTAGTCTATTTCATTTCTCACAGATGTAGAGGCTCAAGGCTATGCCCCGAGGCTCGTGTCCTTTCAATGAGCCTCTGTTACTTTTTTTATTCGATTGCAACATCAAACGGCTGAGTGCTGTCAGTGTCATTTGACTCATTTCAATGAGCCTCCATTTCTTTTTAATTGATTGCATCTGTAAACAATGAAATGTTTTTTATTACTTAGACGATATAAATATTGATGTCTTTATATTTGATGGCATGGATAATGAGCCTCTGCCTTTTCTAGACAGTGAAATTTTCGTATTGGCTGATTGTTAGTCTGTTTTTTATATAAAGTTTTTTTTTTTTTCATAAAACCGAGTTGGAGATTAGCTATTTTTGGCACCAGTTTTATCATCTGATGTGAATGATGTGTTTTTATAGATTTTAACATAAAACACATCTGATTCAATTTAAATCTTAATGTAATTATATATATTATAGTATTTATAGATTTTAACATATAAAATATCTATAATTATATTTAAAATAATAAACAAATATTTTTATATATTATATTATATACTAAAATATATGCAAAATAAATTTTAACATATTATATTTATATTAATTTATTTTTATATTTGATGTTTATCTCTTTAAATTCTCATGGGCATTTCTTATTACACCCCTTTCAAATATTTAATTAATTTATTTCAAAAGCATATTCTTGTAATTATCTCAAAACTGTCAAAACACCCCTCGTGTTGCTTACATATTGTTATGACACCCTTACAGTTGTCATTAATTTATTTCAACCAATTCGCACTTCGCAGCCCCTCCAAAAAGCAGAAAATTTCATATATTTTTAAGATTACAATTGTAATCTGCCAGTAATAACCATAAAATAAAATACAAATAAGTAAATTGTAGAATCGGCTACCATAACCAATTAGGAGTGAACACGTCACTTGCTGTTACATTTAGGAACACGTATAAACTGTCGACATGTTAACTTCTGATTGGGCGTCAAAGTCCATTTTATACCTTGTTTGTAGTAAATGGAGAGTGGTTAGCTGAATTAAGGAGAAGAAAAGGAACAGTGACAAAGCAAAAGTCCCGAGTAAGAAGGAAAAGAAGGTTTTTAAAATTGAACCGGTCAGGGGTCTGTCTCTTGGGTTGAACAGTCTGATCGTTTGAACTGAATGAAAGTTTTGACAAGAAAACTAACAATAGCTAAAACTGTTAGATAGTTTGAATGGTTGAATTGTATGGGTCAGTGGTTTATTGATCAAATCAACAATTCTTAGTAAAATAACAGTTTTGGGATAAAAAGAGATCAATCACCTGATTGGTTCCCAGTTTTTCTGATCCAACTGTCTGGGTACAGTCCGGTTTTAAAAACCATGAAAAGAAGTGTAAAATCTCCAAAACGGAGAAAAATAAAAGCTAGATATCCCCCCAAAACCAGGCAAGGAAACAATATTGGCATTTTGCCCAAACACTACCAAAACCGAGCCAGAAAGATTAGGAACGTAGAGGGTTGACCCTTCTTAATAAATAGGTTGCTTACTTGTAGAACACATGGATACACCATGGAGAAACACATTCATGACCATTTAGTTGATATAGCTGATCATAAATATCTTTAGCTGAGAGAGATAGAATCAGTATATATGGGCATTGCCTTTCCAGGATTGTGAGGTATTGAAGCAAAAGAAATAGCTAAAACAAAATTATAGAAAGAAGATAAAGAGAAATATGGCACAAATGGTAATAATATTTATCTACATGTATCATTTTTAATTACAATGGTAACGTGACTAATTAGATCAGTAGTAGTAATAGAATCAACAGGTGAAATAGGATTTTAGTCTCCTTAGGTGGATATTTAGTTGAGCCTAAAGAGTATTAAGAACTTCCCTTGCTTTCCTGAGAACTTTTTGCCATTAACCTAACCTTAATAGTTTAGGAGGATGAAATATTAGTATTAATAGGTTGAGATAAAGGAAAAGTAGGGAGAAAAAAACAGGAATATGAAGAAGAGAGGAGAGGATCCCTTTTCCATAAAGCCTCTCACTTAAAAAAAGCTGACATCCATTAACATATATATCTATTGACAGGTTTCATGTGAAATAATAGAAACACATAAGAGTAGACAATTTTTTGTTGAAAATACATTAAATTAATGAATAAATATTAATCAATAAATAGTGATTCCCAATAATAGTTTAATCTCTAATAAATATTAAAAAAATAAACAATGATGAAAATATATAATGATTGAAAATATAATAAGTACAATAATTATAATAATACAATAAATATATAACTACTAAAAAATATGATGAAAATGCAATAAATACAATAAATTAAATTTCAAAAAAAAATCATAACAAAAATTAATATTCAATAAATATTAAATTAATTTAAATTTAAATTTCAAAAATTTAAATTAATTTAGTGCAAATCAATAACTAAATTCCACAAAATAAATTAAATTAAATTAAATAATATCATATCAAAAGTACATAATTATTGATAATAAATTAATCTCTAATAAATATTAAATTAAATTCCAATGAATAAATAAATTTATAAAAAATACAATAAAAATTAAAAAATAAAAATACAATAAATACAATAGTTATGAAAATTCAAAAAATAATTACTGAAAATACAATGAACACAATAAATACATAATTACTGAAAATAAGTTTATAACAAAAATACAATAAATACAATAAATTAATTTTTAAGAATTAAATTAGTGAAAATTAATAATTCAATTCCACAAAATACATTAAATAAATTAAATTCATATAAATATTAAATTAAATTCTAAAAATTCAATAAGTTAAATTTCAAAAATAGCATAATGAAATTACATAATTATTAATAAGAAGTCAATCTCTGGTAAATATTAAATTAAATTCCAAAAATTCAATATATTAAATTTTAAAATGTTGAATTAAATTGGTGCAAATCAATAATTAAATTCCACAATACGTTAAATTAAAGTTGAAAAAAAATAGCATAACAAAAACATAATTACTGAAAAGAAAATAATCTCTAATACAATAAAGCAAACATAAAAGTATGTACTTGTTTTGATTAAAAAATTGGATTCAACACAAATTTCCAAGAAGGAAAGTCTACCTTTTGTTCAAGTCAATTATTAAAAACAACGAGGTGAAGAAGGGAATAAGGAAACCTAAAAGAAGAGACTAATGAAATTAAACAGCATCCTACTTGGGAAGGGGGAGGAATGGAGAGAGAGAGAGAGAGAGAGAGAGAGAGAGAGAGAGACTAGGCCTCTAACTTGGCATATTGGGAGGTGTGGAAACCTATGTCTTAGGAGAGGAACAAGGAGAAAAAGGGAGGTTAATGAATTCATAGAGAGGGTGCAGAGAAAGGCTACATACTTGGCATAATGGGAGGTGTAGAAACCTATATCTTAGGAGAGGATAAAGGAAAAAAAAAAAAAAAAAAGAGTAACAAATTCATAAAGAGTAATGGAGAGAGGTTGCAGACTTGCATAATGGAAGGTGTGGAAACCTAAATCTTAAGAGATGAAAAAGGAAAAAAAGGGTAAATTGATGAAACCTCCCCTAAAGTTTCTGATCGTTGTTGAAACATTCCCTGAAGTTTAGTAATTGCAATCACCTCCCATTAACTTTTTAATACAGTTGCAAGTAGACTCCTTTTGGTAGAACCTTAAAAAAAAAGGGCATGAAAATGTCCAAAATATCCACACACTTACTTTTGAGACTGTTTCCTATGGACCAAAAAAAAAAAAAAAAAAAAACAAAAACAATACAAACTTTGTAAACAACAAAAACAAAGATATTTTATACTTGTAGCTTTACCTTTGAGTGATTGATATGAAGGGCAAATTTGAAAAATAAATCAATTTCAAAAAAAAAAAAAGAGATTGGAAGGGTTTGGGGTAGTGATTCATGTGAAGAGAAAAATTTAAAAACATTTTTCTTAAAAGTAATTACATGGGTATTTTTGACATTTTAATGCCTTTTTAGAAAATTCTACCATAGGGGGTCTATTTGCAACTATGTCAAAAAGTTTAGAGGAGGTTTCAGCAACAACCAGAAAATTTAAGGGAGGTTTCAGAAATTTATGAAAAAGAGACTAACGAATTCCTAGAGAGGAATGGAGAGAGAGGTTGCTGATTTGGCATAATGGGAAATGGTATCTAACCAAGAAGAAAGAGTAAAAAAAAGGAAACATATATCTTAGGCGACTCCAACTAATTCATGAGAGAATAAGGGGGCGTTCTTTTTCTAGATTTTGAGAGAGGGGAAAGTTGGTCAATGGGATTTTGATTCTCATTGACCAAATACCCCATGTCCTTTTTTCAAATTCATGTAGTAAGTGATACCCATCTCTTAGGTGGGTAAATAACCTTCCCACCTTGGGGAAAAGTTACCAACACTTGAAAGGGACAAAAATGCCCCTTGTGACAATGAAATATTATGGAAAAATGGCCATTGCCTTATTTACATGGAAAATAAAAGAACATGGGTAAATGCACTTACCCATGTAAATCATTCCTAGGAAACAATTACCTAGGTAAGTGTATCTACTCGGATAAGTAACTTATTGAAATGCAAAAGGGGCCTAAGAGAGAAATTGTAGGAGCATTCAAGGGAGGCTAATGAATTCATAGGAGAGTATTCTACGTGAGAAGGGAGATGATACCTTAAATATGATTGGATAGTTTGAAAATGACATGGATTTTAATAATATAAAATTAAAAAAAAGGAGAAAAAATAGGAACTTCTTTCTTTTAGTGTGTGTACACACACACACACATATATCTATATATATATATATATTATATATATATATATATATATATATATGTATACATATATATATATATATATGTATGTATATATACACACACACCCACCCACCCTTTTTTGAATTTTTGAATAGAAGATATCCCACCAAGACCTAAAATAGGGATGAAGCAGACATGATTAAACACCCCTAAGGAAAATAAGAGGTTGATTCACTAAGGCTTATTTTGGAAAGAGTACAAATACAAATATGCAGAGTACAAAACCTTGTATTTAGTACATATTTGCACAATGCATATTTGTATTTGTACTCCTTCAAAACTAAGTCGAATAAACAAAAAAGGTTATGAAGGGATTGAAAATGTGGTGATTTAGATAGGGGTGTCAATGGTATTCGAAAATCTGATTTCGAATTCAATATTCGACATAATCGAATCAAATTCGAATAATTCGAATATCTAATCGGTCGGATTTAGATATCCTATGCTTACCGAATGGTTAATCAGATTCGAATTTGGATATGACCTGATTCGATTTGATAAATATCTAAATTCGATTGATTATTTAATTCTTATATATAATATATATAATATTTTATATAATAATTAAGTTATATAAATAATTTATATATTTATATACTTTATATCAATAAAATATTTATTTTATATATTTATTAATTATCTAAAATAATTTAATCAAGTTTAAATTGAATATTCGAATATTTAATCGGATTCAAATTCGGATATTAATTTCCAATATCCATCAGATATCGAATCGAATTCAGATATCGGATTCGAATTTGGATATTACCTGATCCGGTTTGAATTTGACCCATTTACACCCCTAGATTTAGATGATATGAGAGTGAGAAGAATTGTAACATGCATAAAACATTCCCCCAAAATTTATAATGAACATTCATCTAATATTGAAAAATTATGTCATTTCCATCAAGTGTTTGCATTTTTTTGGGCGATTGATCTGAAATTAAATCTTTAATAATCTGATTAATATTTAAAACTGTTCTATATATTTTTCTTGATTTTTGGGCTATTCGTATGGTGGAGATTGAATTTTTTAATGGTGCAAGAAATCTATACACCTACTATTCTATTCATTATTGGTTTGTAATTAATTATTTTTAATTTGTAGATGGAATGTACAGGAATTCAATTCTGATGTAATATTAATAGAAAATTAAGTTTTCTATTTTATTTCATTCGAAGTCGAAGCAAAAAGCGCAAATGAGAGATTTTCGCAGATTTGGGTTCGGCCATCTATGATTTGCAGTTTTGGAAACTATGTACTGCGAACTAATCTTTGTTTTTGTAGGGTAGTAGTACGAACAACCCTCCTACTGATTCTTGATTGTCTTGTATCAGTTATTTAATTTCAAATCATTATATTGAATTAAATCTTAAAATTAAACATCGAATCCTAGACCCATTCGAACCAGATTGAACCAAACTGGTTAGATCGAATCTGTGGTTCTATGGGGGTTGTTATCTGCCCTAAAATTTTCTACATAGATCAATGAATTGATGGTTAATTGCAATATGCAATTCGGTCCATAGGTGTAAAACCTTGTGTTTTAATTATGGGTTTTACAGTTATCTAATTGATTGAATCAATTATGATTTTTATGCATGTGATGTATGGATGTATGATGTGCTACGTTCTTGAGCCATAAGCACTTGGCCCATGCTGATTCGTTAAGTGTCTCTTATGCACACCATGGTTGAATGCATATCATTGTCATGGTGTCCTTAAGATCATTGGATGATCTCCCTTTGTGGTGTTCCCCACACCATTTTCCCCTCGAAGAGAAACTGTGTAGATCCCTAGCCATTTAGGGCCTATCTAAATTTGGTTTTGAGAAAGTCAGTGAGAGCCACTTTGGTTTGACCTAAATAAAACTAGGGCATAATATTCCGTTCCCTCCATTGAAATATGAGTGCATGTGATAGGGCAATTCTTATAATGAATTCTCTAAAGGCCTTCCATCATTAACATGAAGATGCTCCATTCAGTAATGAGAAAACGCACCATAAAATTGGGTTATTCATTTGCTGTTGGATTTGTTGGAATGTTTCATAAGATGATAAGGGCATCATAGACTAATGTGGGAGGGGCCTATCCTAAAATGGAAGACTCTCTCACGGTACCTTAGCGTTCATGAATATGATGAGTAAGCACTCACTGGATATAAATGTTTAACCTAAAATGGTAATAAACCTTGTTAGACAGAGGCCAAAGGGAAAACTCATAAGATGACTAGATGTAATCCTTTACAAAAGGTGGTGGGGTTATGCAACTGAAACAGTTGGTTTCATGCACCTTATGTAATTTCCCACATTTCTAGAGACAATTCATAGTTTTTGTCACTACTGAGATGGGAGGAAAATCTCAGAGATGAATAAATGAAAATAAAACATAGATTAAAAATCATATCTATATAGATAACATGAATTAAATAAGATTGTGAACTAATATTTACTTTGCCCTTTATCAGAAATGACAAACAGACAATTCGCTAAATTGTTAGACGACAACAAGTTTAAGGGCCCAAACTACGGTAACTGGTATCGTAACCTTATGTTGGTCCTGACATCCGAAAAATTGAACAATGTAGCTAAAAACCCTACCTTGTATTATCCGAGTGATAGGGCTTCTAAGGCCCATAGGAGGGATTATCAAAAATGGGAAGAGAAAAACTATCTTGCTCGGTATTACATCATAACCTCTTTAAATAATCAGATACAACGACAATTCGATTAGATCAATTTGTCCAAAAATATCTTGGATAGTCTAAGGACAATGTATGAAAAACATAATCATTATATTCGTCAGAAGGTCTTGAAACAGTTCATAACTGCATAAATGTCCAAGAACTAAGTAGTTCATGACCATTGTCTTAAGATGATGGAATACATTAATGAACTAGAGGCTCTTGGATTTGGGCTTGATTATGTCACCAAAGTTGATGCCATCCTAAATTCTTTGTCTTTTTTCTTTCAATTAGGTCATCATAAACTATAACATGAATAAACTATTAATGTTAGCATCCAAGAACTCAACAATATATTGCAGAGGGCTAAAGAATTAATAAAGAAGGATGAACCCATTGCCATGCTTGTTGTAAGTGGCAAATCAGACAAAAAGAAGAGAAAGGCAAAGAAGAAGCATTAGAAGAAAATTAGCAAACCCAAAAAGGCAAAGAAAGGACAAAGCAAAGAACTCTTTTTAGTCACGAGGAGAAGTTACATCCTGTATGCTTGCATGTGAAGAACTCTTTTTAGTCAAAGCAAAGAAAATCACCTCCATATTAATCAAATACAGGAGAACACTGCTACAAAATTTCAACTAACCCGAACTCTAGAAAAATATTTTGTATAAGCATAAAGGTGGATCAAATCAGCAGCTACATCATGCCGACACTTGTATATACATGGAGAACTTCAAACTTCATCCCTCAACCTTGTATGTACACTGCTTACCATAATAAAGATTTCTACAGCTCTCTCCGGAGATCTACAGATCCAGAAGTATGGGTGGAGCTTTATTTGGGTCACCAAATACACTTCTCATTACATACCTTACCTATTAACATGAATTACATTCAGATCACAATGAAAGACAAGCATTGTGGGGGGGGGGGAGAGAGAGAGAGGTTCCCTCCCTCAAGTAAAAATAGAAAGGTAAGCACCTTATCAAGAGTAAGAGCCAAATTCTGAAGCCTCTGGTTATAGACCCCCTCAGCCTGTATCATGCAAGAAGAGATAAGACACAAGTTATTATAAAATCATTCATCAACCCACAAGCATAACATTCATAAGCTTATGTCCACCCATGCATCACATAACAATGTGCAGAGTCTGCAAACATGCAATGAATGATATGATATAAACATATCATAACCAATAGTCACTTGAATCTCAGCTTCATTTTTCTCAACTTCTTCAGAAATATCTAGGAAAATTTTCCTCTTCTCTTCCAAGTTATGCCTTAGAATCTCCTCAAGAAGCTTTGTTCTTTCAAAATTTATAAACCTCACCTTCATTCAAATTCGTATAAAATACATTCAGAAACAAACCAGAGAAGCATCAATTCTGTGACAAATTATAAGGTAACAACATATACCAGACGGGCTGAATATGCAATAAGTCAATCAGGTAACCCAGCAAGCAAGCAGGCACCTAGACCAGCCCTTCCCAAGTCGATATAATCCTCCTCAGATACGGAAGTCAATTCACAAGCTTCTAACATCAACACTTCTCTTGGATAGTTTTTCTAGCACTAGAAAGGATTGCAGGAAACAAATTGAAGAAGTAATTTTTCTTCAATCAATTCAAACAGAGAAGAAAGGAAGGAGGTCATTACCAGAACACTAGTATCACTGTGATTTCTGTGGAAGAACCGCTTGGGCAAACAAGTTGTGAGAAGTTCTAGAATATACCAACTGGACAGTGATGGAAGCACTTCCACTGAAGGATGGCTTAAACTCATCCTGGAGCCTTCACAAATCGGGCATATTTGGCATGGATGGAAGGCAAGTCAAGAGCTCGTGCAGATCAGTTTTTTTTCAGCACTTCAGGCAGGTGATGCAGGGATTGGAGATCCACAACTTCTGGAAAAGGGAAAGGAAAAGGAAAAGGAAGAAACCAATCAAGTGCCTGAAACAAAATGGTCTAGGTTTTAGAGCAAGAAAATTTCCAGACTGAGAAAGGCTGAAAAATATAAACTTCTTTTACTATAACACATCCAAAGACCAATAAACTCATAAGTCATTAGAACCCACAATTAGAACCTTCGTAACAAATCAGCATAGAAAAAGAAGTTTCTAACTATTGGACAATACCATTATGTTCAGAAACTCGGACATTTTTGTTAATACAACAATGTGATTGCATTATTAGTTAGAGCCCAGAGAGAATTCTTTGCAGGCATATATATTTTCTCAATTTTCTAAACTTGGATTTTCCTTCTTTATCTGAAATGAATTTTTATTTAAAATAAATTGGAAATGATCTGGGCACATCCTATTTATGTCATATTAGGTGCAGCCCCAAATCACTCTCCAATGAAGATCTTTTGTTATAGTGAAAATAACATAAGGAGAACTATCCATGGGCATACTAGTAACATATTCAAATTGGTACTAGTCAACATCTTGTACAAAATGAAACATACCGTCAACCACAGTGGGAGGAAACCCAAAACAGATGGAAGAGAAGCAAAAACAATGCAAGATAGAGCAAGAACCACACTTTGCTTGACCTGCAAGAGTGCATTCAGATTAGATTAATTAACATGATCTGCAGTTCCTGCAGAAATATAAATGGCAGTGGACTGATGAATACCAGTGATGTTGTTTGACGAGCTTTAGTAATGCAAAATGGTACACCAGAAATATTATCCTGCAACAATAAACCATCTGCAACAGCTATAGCAGTTGCACTGGCACGTTGAGCAAGCACTATACCCACAGTTGCTGCAACAAGTGCTGGTGCATATACCATTATCAAACCTCCTCCTGTGAAGAAGTTGCAGAACTTTGCTTGACCTGCAAGAGTGCACTCACGTTAGGAGATAGCCATGCATTTTGTACCACACAGACTAGTTGAAAACAGAGAATAAATAAGCATGACAGGCTACCACCTTCTTTGTTGCAAAGCATAAGTGGATCCTGCGGGACATTTCTGTCTTGCTACTAGAGCTTTTGCTACCATTGCAGGCAGGCTATGGCACATTGCAGGGGTAAGGCTGCAAACATCTTTTCTAAAGCCCATTTAGGACTGCATACATCTTTTCTAAAACCCATTTAGGAACTTTAGTTTAATGTGGATAGAATGCAAACCATTCAGTAATGTTGCTTCACAGAATTCCCATACCCATAGCTGATACCATGTGGCTCCACCCAGTAACCAACTGGAATTTCTGTTAGAGGCATTAAGAAGTTTGCGATTGGAGCACGAGCAGAAGTCTAGGTGGGGCAGAAGAGAAACAAGAGAAAAGAGAAGCGAGAAAGAGAAAGCCTGAGGAAGTATAGAAGCCATGACCACTCAATGAAGAAGATGAGGAAGAGGCAGAGGAGGAAGAAATTTCTACAGTCATATTGATGATTGATGATCGATTAAGAGTCTAACAATAATAGTAAACAAAAAAGCATATCAGTAAACACACTTATAATGCCAATCTTGGAATTGTACTTTGAGACACATATTACCTCTGCACCTCTTGAAGGTAAATCCCGATCATCGTTTAGCATGTCCTGAAGATTTTGCGAAAGTACAGATATTATCCTTCCCACCCGGTGTTGTACATCACTACATGCTCTAGACACCCTTTCAAGGTTATCTTCTATCCGCTTGAATCGTTCATCTTTATCCTCATGCCCCCAACCTCCTCTTGTTGATGTAAACTCTGATGCTCTATTTCTACAACTCATGCTCAAAGTGGAAGGAGTAATGCCTAATCCATACGTTCGCACATACCCATGTCGTTTCGCTCCAAACATTTGATCAAAGTCGTCGTCATTAGGGACTGAGGACCCACCAGAAGTCGTGGTCCATAGTGATGTTAGGTTCTCTAATTGTTCCTACAAAATACAACACAACTGTTGTGAGGCTAATATGGGATTTTTATACTAAAACATATAATTAACATTAAATACGTGTGTGTGTTCAATAATCAACCATTGCCCTTCTTGATTCTGCATCTACAGGCGCCCCATCTTTCCTTTTATGTGTTTTGATCCACACAAGTCCCTTACTTGGTTGTGCCCCATCACTGGTTTCCTGCATCTATATCCATACTAAGCATTCGACATTATCATCATTTTCAAGTAGTAGTATAGTTAGCTGATTGTATTACCATCTCATGACGCAATCTTGCATTACTCTTATTGGTCCCCCCAGAGTGTGCGTATTTTTGCTAGGACCGATTTCCTCTAGCTATAGCACTCTGTATCTACAGTTTTATGAAAACTACAAGTGTAAGGCCACATATATTGTGACACTCGAACAATATAGGTTAATCAATATAATTAAGAGATAATACCTTGCCCTCATCAAAGTTCCAAAAAATGACAAGAATCTGCCATTGATCATTAGGAACCTTATTTGGGCAATTCCGCATTGCCTCATCAGGGGTAACTGGATCATAGTATATGGCTTTCAAATCTGACTTGTAATCTTTCCATTTTTTTCCAATCGAGGACAATACCCACTTTTTACCTGTACTATCTATCTCAAATTTACCCTACAAAGAACACATTTAAGCCAATGTATTAGCAATTAATGTATGAATTCAAACAAATAAGCAGACCTAAATAAAAAAATCATATACCAGTACAAGGTTCCAAATGTCCTCTTTACGGGACTGGAAATAAAGTCCACTGCTTGAAACCTAGAGGACAGAGATCGCTGTTCCTGGCAATTGTTCCTTTAAACTTCACTATTTTCTTTGTATTTTCTCCAATTCCTTGGCCTACCTCATTTAATGTTATGGGTATTTTTTTCTCCTGTTGGCAAGTTCCAAATATCGACAACTCTTATGGGGCCCCTGCCCCTCCTTTGCACTGAGGCATCTATTTCATAGTACACAAGAAGTTAAAACATTCAAAGTGAATATGATAAAAATAAGGCCCAAAATAAAAAGTTATTCATAAAATAATACCAATTGATCCAACAACATCTTCAACCATAATTTCCTACGAGAAAGAAAACAAACATTTTAAATTAGTTTCCTTTGGATTCCGATTTGGAATGATCCAATCCCAATAGTCTGTTTGGTTCAGACAGGAATAGGAATGATAATTAGAATCAGCAAGAATGAGATTTCATTCCCCAAACTGTGCAAGGGCTGGTACCATCCATACTCCCAAATATTGGAAGTCTAATGCCACCACAAGAGTCAGCATCCCCACTCCAACTCATCCAGGGGTTTGTACCATCTGCCCTACCAAGGGCTCATTAACGAAGAGCACCCTATTCTCATATATGATGTAGTATGGACCAACAGACCTGAACTTGCAAACTTGCATGGGGACCATTAGGGTTATCAATGGTATGGACCAACAGACCTGAACTGATCTGAATCTATTATATGGAGCTGGATCTGTATTTTAATCCCCAATTATTAATAGAATCAGTTCCTGTTATGTATTTTGAGTCCCCATTAGAATTTTCTATTTTGGTTAAGAAAGGGTGTAGACATCTTAACAAAGGACCATTCTATTTTGGTTAAGAAAGGAGAGGATCTGTACCCATGCAGTATAAAACAAGAAAGGAACTTACATGGAAGTAAGAAAAACCTAATTAGCTAATTCACTCAGCAACAACCCCCAAAGTCCCTTTATCAACAACCTATCAAAAGATAGTATACTCCAATCAACTCAAATCAGCCTCAACCCCACCTATTTAGGGTCAGTCATGTCAGTACACTACATCAAACCAAAGAAAATTTTGAAAACTCTGTTTCCTGTTTGCAAGGAGTTTAGAGTTTTTTTTTTTTTGGTTTGGGGTTGGTTGTATTGGGCATACTGGTTTTCCTCTGTACAGCTTCTCAATGTACCGGGGTTCTATCGTATCTTTGCTTTATGGTTTTTAATGAATTACTTTACCTTACAGTTCAAAAAGACAGATCCCCAAAGCATACAATGTTTTCAGACAACAGAATATCCCAGCCTCAGTTTCAGTCCCTTTCCTTCCTGAGGACCTCTATTCTCCACCCTCTGGGGGGTACCAGTTCAGTCACCATCTCTAACTCCACCTTCAGACCGCCATTACAAGGGGAAACTCAGTTCCCCAAACAGATAGCCAGTCAGATCCAACCCCATACACCAAGGAAGCCATATAATATGTGTAGAGTTTATCTTGTTTATTGGGGTGGAATGCTTTTATTGTTTGTTGGGCTAATTGGCTAAATGTCCTGAGGTGGGGATAATGTTGGCATTGGAAAGCACTAAGTTGCAGCAGTGCAGAGTGATAATGGAGGATGACAGGGGGACACTAAAGTTTCTTTGTATGTGCTATTGTGAGCCAATCAGGGAAGAGCAAAAGATGGGAGTGACCTACTGCACTAACTCCTCTTTATGTTTATGATAAGAGCATGACAACTCCTTTATATCAAATTCATGGATACCAGCTAAAAGCCAACCATCCTTTTGTAAAGCTTGTCCTTTATCCAACCACTTAAGAGTCACATCACTTGGTCCATACTCAGCACCATACCGCATCCACCTCTTCCTTTGATGCCAAACACTACTTTACCAAAGTAAAAAAAAAATCTCTACTATGTACCCTTCATAGGATACTCATAAAATCTCCTTTTCACTATGTATGAAAGATACCCATCACAGCTCTTCCCTCTCTTGTTAATTTGGATGTTAGTATTCATGTGCGTGTGCATAGAATAGAAATGTAAAGTAGTTAGTATTCATGTGCGTGTGCATAGAATAGAATTTGACTAAACAAATGGTTCACCTAGACAAAAAAAGCCCCATTTCCCAAGGAACAAATATTCCCAAGACCATGATTTAGAAAGTACTTTTTCAGAATGATAGTCTAGTAGTAAATAATAACTTCCAACAGGTAGGTGCGTGGTGCTAGACTTAGGGTTAAGATCCTCTAATGACATCTACCTTTCAGGCATCAGCAAACCTACCAATGCTACTGCTCACAGCTATTCTATTCTAAGTTAGGTGATTTCTAGTACATTTGCATTAGCCTAACATAAACATTTGTGCAAGCTATAGGATCCGGCTGTAGCGGCCTCTTGTTGGTGTTTAGCCTAACATAAACAACTTACAATTACTGTTTCTCCTCATATGTTTTCTGGAAAAGTGGTTCTCAAGATTAAAAGAAAAAGAAGAAAGAAGACAAGTCATTTAAATTGCTTCTCTTTTTTTACTCATCTGGGTCCTACCCTACACATTATATCAATATCAAGTTATCTCTGTTGGACAGTTTTGTATGTCCTTAGCTCCAATCAGTTTTGATGTATTTTTGATATTTAATGTAAATAAATAAAGTACATGTTTGATTCATGTTGTGTGGTATACTTCTGTGTAAAACCCTTAAACTGGACACTTAATGAGACTTGTGTTAGTTTTAAATGTTCATAGCCGTTGGATAAGTCTGGGGAGATTTATCCTACCAAGGCTAACACTGGTGTGCTGCCAACTGTTGGGGTGGCTTGTCTCAGCCGCTAGGGTGAGACCCAAGGCACACGTAGTGTAGGATTACTTGAATCCTTGAACCGGACCAGGTATCCAATATTGCCATAGACCTTGGAGATTGATGGACAAAACTGGAAAGTTACACCTGACCCCTAGACTCGATTATGATATTGGACTAGGTGTCGGATTGGGCTGTCTTTGATATTCCAATCAGAGAGATCCTTAGCGGGGGTCAAAACTTGGGGTATGTTGGGACAGCCCGAGAATTCATCTGAATGGGTGATCGTAGTGACAGGATCAACCCCTTTGTCGGACAAAGGTAATGATCGGGGATGCACTCTCACTGATGGAAACCAAGACAGCCGATTTCAACAGTCTTGGTTTCCATCAGTGAGAGTGCATCCCCGATCATTACCTTGTCCGACAAAGGGGTTGGTCCTGTCACTATGATCACCCATTCAGATGAATTCTCGGACAGTCCCAACATACCCAGGTTTTGACCCCCGCTAAGGATCTCATTGATTGGTATTTCAAAGACAGCCCAATCCGACACCTAGTACAGTATCATAATCGAGTCTAGGGGTCGGGTGTAACTTTCCAGTTTTGCCCATCAATCTCCAAGATCCAGGGCAATACTGAAAATCTGGTCCAGTTAAAAGATTCAAATAATCTTACACTGTATGTGCCTAGGGTCTCACCCTGGTAGCTGAGACAGGCCACCCCAACCGACTTGGTGGCACCACAGTGTCAGCCTTGTCAGGACAGATCTCCTCAGACCGACCCACTGGCTGTGAACATTCTAAACTAACACGAGTCTCATTAAGTGTCCAGTTTAAGGGTATTACACAGAAACATACTAAGGGAACATGAATCAAATATGCACTTTTATTCATTTACAATAAACTCATAAAGTACATCATTCTGATTGAAGCTAAGGGCATACAAAACTGTCTAACAGATCCCACTTGCACTTAAGTCTAATCAGGTACTAGCCGGAGTCCCATGCTTTCCACGTGTTTCTCAAACACTTTCTGTGATAGTGGCTTTGTCAATGAGTCTATCATATTCTCCGCTGATGCTACCTCTTATCATCATCCTCCCGTAGGTCCAGTGTTGTTATACAACGGTGGAATGGATGATGTGCTGAATTCCAAATTTAGGAATAAACACTTTCATTCATAAGGCAGCCTCACTTACGACAATGTGTTCGGCATTGGTTGTGGACTTTCAATTTGCTACTTAGGACCCTTGTTTGCTGACATTCGGGAAACAGCACATGATCCTATCGTGAAAACATATCCAGATGTAGACTTTCTATCATCCGGATCCGACTGGAAATCGGCATCTGTATACCCTTGGACCTGCAAGTGAGCTACCGTCGAACACTAGACAAAGCTCTTTTGTCCTTCGAAGGTACTTAAGTATGTTTTTCACAGCAATCCAATGCTCCTGCCCCGGGTTGGCCTGAAATCTGCTTACTATAGTCACTACCTGGGCTATGTCAAGACGAGTGCACAGCATGGCATACATGATGCTCCTTACGGTTGAGGCATAGGGAACGTCTTTCATGCCATCAATCTCCTCGGAAGTTTTGGGAGACATCTTCTTGAAGAGAGTGACTCCGTGCCTGAAAGGAACATTTCCTTTCTTGGAGTTTTCCATGCTATATCTTTTGACTATTTTGTCAATGTAAGCAGATTGGGATAATCCTATTATCCGCTTCGATCTATCTCTATAGAGTCGAAGACCCAGTATATAGGAGATTTCTCCAAGATCTTTCATGGAGAATTGTTGTGATAGCCATACTTTCACCGTAGTTAACATTCCTACATCATTCCCAATGAGTAGAATGTCATCTATATACAGAACCAAGAAGGTAACCTTATCTCCACTGTACTTCCTGTAGACACGGGGTTCATCTGGATCCTACTCAAAGTCAAACGATTTGACGGCAGAGTTAAAACGGATGTTCCAACTTCTAGAAGCTTGCTTAAGTCCATAAATGGATCTGTTAAGTTTACATACCATGTTTTCGTGTCCTGCAACAATGAAGCCTTGCGGCTACTGCATATAGATATCTTCGGTAAGATCTCCATTCAGGAATGCAGTTTTGACATCCATTTTCCAAAATCTCATAATCATGGTATGCTGCTACAGCTAGCGGGATCCTAATGGATTTAAGCATGGCCACGGGCGAAAAGGTTTCCTCATAATCGATGCCCTCTTTCCGAGTGTACCCTTTCGCCACCAGTTGAGCTTTGAAGGTCTCAACCCTACCATCGGGGCCCTTCTTCCTCTTGTAAATCCATTTGCAACCGATTGCTTTTACCCCGAGAGGGTGAATCTACTAGAGTCCAGACTCCATTGGTCTCCATTGAGTCCATCTCTGCTCTCATGGCCTCCACCCACTTCTGGGAATCTATGTCCACCTCACTAGTCAAGGTTTCCACCAGGTAACTATCCTGGTCATAACCATAACGAACTGGTGGCCTGGATACCCGAGTGGATCTTCTTGGTTGGTCACTACCTAGAACTTGTGGGACATCTCCCACTGCTCCTGAACTCTCATCATCAAGGACTATTTCCTAACGATGGGTGTCCAGGATATAATCGGTTTCCAAGAATTGTGCATTTTGTCCGCATAACACTTTCTGCTCACTTGGGTCATAGAATAGGTAACCTACAGAGCCTTTTGGGTAGCCTACTAATAGGCAACGGCTGGTCTTGGATTCCATCTTGTCTGCACTCGTTCTTTTAATGTGTGCTTGGACAACCCCAAATCTTCAAGTGTCGACACTTGGTTTCTTTCCAGTCCAAAGTTAAGTCCCGGAAAGCTAAGTTCTCACTTTTTAGAAATTGAAGCTATCACTTTATAGTTTACATTTTTTATGAACTCAAAGACTATGCGGTGAACTAACAGACTAAGTAGCTCTACCAACCTTACTTTCAATTCAGATAAAACCTCATCAGTCCTCTCCGCAAGGTCCCTTCTACAAAGATGAGCTCTTCATTGCTTCCGCGAGGGGTTGGCAGCCAACGAACTAAATAGGCACCCATGTTGGTAGAGCCTTCCAAGGCTCCCGTGTGAGTTGGTGACCTAAAGTTAGTAGTGCTGCCCCTGAAGGTCGAGCTCCTAGTAGCTTCTTGTAGGAGTGGGTGACCGCATTACAAGGCTGATTCATCACAATCACGGGTAGCTCGGCACCTGGTCAGCCCGACACCTCGGGTAGCTTGGCACCTGGTCGGCTTGGCACCTCACGGGTAACTCGGCACCTGGTCGGCTTGACACCTCGGGTAGCTCGGCACCTCACGGGTAGCTCAACACCCGGTCAGCCCGACACCTCGGGTATCTCGGCACCTCACGGGTAGCTCGGCACCTAGTCAGCCCGACACCTCACGGGCAGCTCAACACCTAGTCAACTCGGCACCTGGTTAGCCCTACACCTCACGGGTAGCTCGGCACCTCACGGGACAAAGCCTACAAGCCACATTACTGCTTAAGACCCAGTTGCCTCTTCGGCAAGGGCAAAGTCAAGAAGAGTGGACTACAAGTCGCTCCCAAAGCCTACAGGCCACATTATTGCTAAATACCCAGTTGCTTCCTCGGCATGGGCAAAATCAGCAAAAGTGAACTATAAGTTGCCCCCAAAGCCTAAGGGCTACACTACTGAACTGGCAGAGACCTCCTCACCTTACAGGCTACTTGCTACTTGCAAGCAGCTCGCCACATACAGACGACTCCCAAGGCCTAAGGAATTGGATCGGCATTTACTAGCTCGTCGACTTACGAGGCCAAAAGAAGAATACTCCCTTCACCGAGTTACTCTCGGCTCGGGAGTGGGGGGCAAATGATGAGGGCAGATTTGGCCCTCCGGTGAAATTGTGACACGTGGCACCTCGTGACAACTAGGCGACACCCAGGCAACAACTTACCAAGTTGGTGTCCCACCCGGGCACCGGCCTGGCGTGGCCTGCGCGACCTGGCCGACCTGGATCAGCTTAGCACATGATCCGACCTGGCCGACCTAGCCGACCTGGATTAGCCCGACACATGATCCGACCTGGATCAGCTTGGCACACGACTCGACCTAGCCGACCTGGCAACCCATAAGATATGCCCACCGATATCAAGGAGCTCGCCAAGGAGCTCGGTAGCTCACCAAAGAGCTCGCCAAGGAGCTAGGCAGCTCTCCAAGGAGCTCGCCACCAAGGAGCCGGGTAGCTCGGCTGAGCTCGCCACAAGCGGCTCGGCTGAGCTCGCCACAAGCAGCTCGGCATAGCTCCCCCGGCAGCTCGCCACTTGTAGGGTAGCTCGATACAGAAGAGCAATTTGGCGTATCACGGGAAGATCTCCTAGCGACAACCGTACCTGACGGATCCGGAGACCTGTGCCCACGTCTCTCGCCAAGCGGCGCCTTGCCCGGTAGAGCCGTACTCTGCTACGGTTGCCTGCACCCGCCGCCTCAGCTCCGACGGTGACGGCGGTGGCGGAGAAACGAGAGGCAATTATGCCCGACTTGACAGAGGTGGTCACGCCTAATTTGACAAGACACCACTATATAAGGACTCCAACCCTCAAAGGCAAGGGAAGAGAATGAAAAAATGGAGCTAATCCCTGCTCTCTACCTCTCTCATTCCTCTAATATCATCTTCAAGCTCTCGACAATCGGAGTGCTAACTTAGGCATCGGAGAGTCCCTGTCGGGTAAATACCCCTGGGCCCCCTAGTTCAGTTCTCGTAGGTTCCTCGGCTCCCGCCGCCTACAAAGAGGAGGAAAAGATGGAGTTCTCGGAGGTCCCTCGGCTCCCGCCGCCTACAAAGGAGAGGAGATCACCTCATGCGAGAGGGCGGTTGGGTTGCGCTACACCAGGGAGCTCCACCATCCTCTGAGTTACGGGCCACCTAGGAGCAAGTCAAATGACGAGTCCACCAAAGTAGCTCACCACCGAGGAGCTCAGCATAGCTCTCTCCCGGGCAGTTCGCCATCGGGGAGCTCGCCATAACTCTCCCCAACTCGGCATAGCTCTCCCCCGGCTCGGCATAACTCTCCCTCGGGCGGTTAGCCATTAGGGAGCTCGTCACTAGGTAGCTCACCACCGGGGAGGTCGTCACCGGGTAGCTCACCACCGGGGAGCTCGTCACCGGGTAGATCACCACCAGGGAGCTCGTCACCAAGTAGCTCGTCACCGGGTAGATCACCACCGGGGAGCTCGTCACCAAGTAGCTTGTCACCGGGTAGCTGACCACCGGGGGAGTTCGTCACCAAGTAGCTCACCATCGGGCAGTTCACCATCGGACAATTCACCATCGGGGAGCTCCACCATCCTCTCCTGGGAATAGGTCAAATGACAAGGCACTTAGCCAAAAAAAATTGATACATCACAAAAATTGATACGTAACCAGAAACGATTACATCAATTTCCAATGTTATTCCTTTGCGATTAAGCTTGGGAGGTCTAAAACGAAAGGTCATGTCTTTTCTTGAATTATATCTTTTGAAAGGTAGAAAGATTTCTACATGTTTCTGAAAATTCGTGTGTGTGCAGTCAATCCATCATACCTATTATCGCAATGCTTGGCTCGCCAAGTGGTGCATTACTTGTCTTTAGATGGCATGTTCCATTGGAGTTGCAACATCAGCCTGGTTGTCACCTCATTCTAAATTCATCATGATTGGGCATCATTTGGAGGCCCCTCGGAGATCTTTGTGGTATCATAGCCCCCATATCTCTACCGATTCCCTTGGTCTATCCAAATTGGTTTAGGGATAAGAGACCTCTTTCGTTTGAGGGGCGATTAGTCCATGCACAAGTTGGTCATCCAAGGGCAATCAGCTTGTTCTTGAGATGGCCCATGTTAGCCCACGCAGAGAGACAATCACGCATCATGTCAAAGAAATGGCCGAATGCCCACTTGATGTCCAACCTGATCTCATGAGCGCGACATAGGCTAACATACCACTCCCGCCCATGTCGAGGATGAGGCCTTTTCTAGCCTACACAGCCTCCAGGCCATAGCCACCGAGACCGAAAAAACACCAAAATAATTATTTGCCAAATGAGTGCAAAGTATTAATTGATCCAATCCACATAATTTGAATAGTTGTAGATTATGGTGTGATATAGATTGATCCTTACCACAAGGTGTAGTAGCATGGATCAATCTATATCCACCAATTTCTATCTATAATTCGATACTAAAGAATACCCTCTTAAATAACTGCCTAAAATTTCCACAGGCCAAACCTAGTTTCTTGTAGTGAGTTGACATGGATAATTACATTTTAGAATATACCATTAATAGATAGAATTTTTTTGGTATTGGCTATTAAGTGCAAAAGAATTAAAATGACTAGTCTGATTTTTTTTTTTTTTTACCGAAGCAATTACCAATATGTTATAAAAGGGTGAAATACCCCCCCTTCCACCATGTTGAGGTGAGTCCGCCAAATCTACTCACAAAAAAAAAAAAAAAAAAAAAAAAATCTATTTTAACACATTCCGACGGAAACGGGGTCTGCTCTCACGAATGGGCGCCTTTACATGTACATCCACCGTGCATTGAGAACATCCCCGTGAATAATAATTAAATAAGTGGTAGGATGTGAGTGTGAGGCGCCAGTAGTGAGGAGCAGATCCGGTCTCATTCCAACGTGGACCGTGTCCACAAATCACAGGTATGGTGGGCTACAGTCTTACAGACTCATGGTGAGATGTGTGAACAGTTTTGAACATTTTATCGTTAGCAGATCCCGACTCGATTAACGTGCCATGAGGCTTTAAAACAGCCCAGGCTGTTTTTTCTCCAAACAGCCAAAAACTTCTCATGATTTTGCTTGTTGGAGAGATCTATCCTGCCGGAGTTTGTCAATAGCTTCTGGACTCCATTACTGTCCTTTTATTCAGGTACATATGTTTTTTCGTCTTCTCTAGTTCTATTTATATTTGCTTTAATTTTCATAAATTGTAAGATTTAATCTTCCGCTTTCTATCGAAATTTATTCAGTTGTTCCTTCCCTTTCATTCATTTCGACAATCACCTCCAGGGGAGACCAGGGTGGAGTCTGGAGTGCAACACAGAGAAAGATAAGTTGGGGGAGGGAAGAGGGAGTCTCGGTAACGCATGACCTCGTTTTGACTCTGCAACATATGCTATGGATTCGAAGGATTTTTCTCATCTGCTCAAAGTCGAAGGCAAACGACGACCCAAAGCCCAGTTTATTCGCGGGGGGCCATATAACTAAAAAATCCGGGGCCAAACGGGACCAGATTTCGGTGCAGGCGGCCGTTGATTTAGCCCGTCCTGATCTACTCGGACATATCAGCACTATTACAGAAAAGCTAGATGAATGGAAGGATTTAAATCTTATCTGCACCGTAATTCCTCGTCTATCTAGGTTAAAAGAGGCTCTGCTGAGCTTCCCGTCAGCAACCAAGGACGTGGCCGAAGAAAAATTAGAAATCCCATCTGATGGTTCAGTCTCAGCCTATAGAGTTCTATATTCTCCTTCAAAATCTATGGGAAATTTTTGACGGCATTAGAGAAGTTTTATTGTCAGTGCCAAGCAATCAAAGGGACAGAAAAGATTTGCTTGACCACATCAACACAATTAATGAAAAAATATTTGTGTTTGACGACCTCTCCGGCCTACTAGAAATGGTTGCAAAGGAAATTAAAGCTGCAACTTCAGATGAGGAAAAATCCAAAGAAGAGCTACCTTACTCATCCAGTACTAGTCGAGTAGCATCTACACAAATTATTACCACACCGCAGATTGGTCACAAATTCAACTTGCTACCTGAATCTATAAAGAGGTGCTTTTTACTATTCCTGTCTATTTCCTAAACGGTATGAATTTGAGGAGGGAAAAGTTGATCCAGTTATGGATTGCCGGAGGCCTTGTACTCCCTGATCGATATCTGAAGGAGGATAAAGGTAGAGATATTTTTGTGAAATTGTTGTGGAATTCTCTGTTTCAGAGATCATCTCTTGTGTATCCAAACGGTATTCCGAGGTACAAAGTCCCCGATGATGTGTATGATCTAGTCCAGCAAAGCTGTCCAGATGTGTTTGTAACAACGGCGGACCGCGAGCCAACTGCAACGACGTTGCATTCCTTGTTGCTGCTCCACCACAGTAATGATACGGCGATTTTTAAATCACTCTATGAATCCGAGATGCTGCGAACCCTTATTTTACTAAACGAAGAAAACCACCGGAGCCGCATCAGGCAAGTCCCTCCCGATCTTTTTCTCAGACTGAGATTCTTAAGTGTTGTAGATTTGAGTGGCACTTGCATCATGGAGTTACCAACATCCATTGAAAACTTGAAGCATCTAGCATTTCTAGACCTCTCCTATACTCCCATCACAATCTTACCAGATTCCATATGTAGCCTCAATCATCTCCTAACATTGAACCTCAGATATTGTTCAGAACTTATTGAGTTACCCAATAGCATATCAAAGATGTTGAGCCTTCGACATCTTGATTTAGAGGGAGCTCGTCAACTAACATCCATGCCCCCAAGCATTGGTAAGTTAACAAACCTAAGAAAATTGGGCACATTTGTCGTGGGAAGGGAAGAAGGATGTAGAATTGAAGAGTTGAGAAACCTAAACAAGCTTCGAGGATCACTTGCCATCTTAAACCTTGAGAATGTCATGGATGGAGACGAAGCTGAAAGAGTGCGTTTACAGGACAAATGGTACCTTACAAAATTAGAGTTCCAATGGAGAAGGGTAGAGTGGGGTGATAAAGCAAAGCACGTGCTTAGCAATCTTGAGCCTCCCCTGAAGTCAAAGAATTAAAGATATTGCATTACAGTGGTTCCACATTTCCAGGATGGTTGATGTTGAGCATCTCAGGTTTCTGGTGTCTTACGACAATCATCCTTATCGGTTGCGGGAGGTGTACACATCTTCCATCTTTGGGAAAACTTCCAAACCTCACATCATTGTGCATTGAAGAAATGCATGCACTAAAAGAAATAAATAATTATGGGTTGTTTGGGATTCCAGAGTTTCCAAGGTTGATGAAACTGGAACTTGATGGCATGCACGAATTGAGGAAGTGGTGGGAAATAGAAGTGGGTGACATGCCTCGCCTCCACAAACTTACCATCACTGACTGCCCCAAGCTCACTACTCTTCCGATGCTTGAATGGCTCCCATCTCTGCGACATCTAGAAGTTACTCTCTGCCCTAAAATCTCATCACTACCAGATGGAGCACCACCAAATCTTCGATCACTAATTATCGCGGAGAGCCCAAAACTTGAAAAACGATGTCGGAAGGGAAAAGGCGAAGATTGGCATAAGATAGCTAGAGTCCCAGATATATGGATTCATTACAAACAGATTTCTGGTATCAAAACAGAACATTCTCAAGGTATGAGTCCTGATCTTACCATATTGATTACTTTAATTACATAAGCATATAACTTTATTAAGATTTCTTTTATTTTCATCATGACACAATTTTATTTTCTTTTATAGGCTAAATTTAATATAGGTACCCTGTACTTTGGGATATTCATGCTTAATTTTTAAATGTACTAGCATCTGAATTTCTGGAAATATACATTTAAGCATAACTCCCATAAACTAGATAAAATTATGAAAGTATTCATGTTTTGATTCTCTTTCTTCACTGTTCATCGTTCTACTTCTTTGGGACTTTGGACACAAATCAGCAGTTCAAAGTAAGCATCCAATCAACACTTTGTACTCTTGTTACTTTTCACATGAATAACAATAATTTATTAAATAAAAAAAGAAAAAAAAAATACTAGATACAAGAGAGATTGGTCCTCAAAACCCAATTAAAACAAGCAAGGGCCTAACATAAATGCTAAATATCATCTACTCAAAAAAGCACCACAAGACCCAACAACCAAAACACAACCGGGTCTGACCCAAATTAACATGGCCCATGTCAAAACAATTGCTCACAGAAAATCTCCGATCAAAAACCACACCCAAACAAAAGTTAGTTAACAACAATGGTCAGATAGTGTGGACCATGTCCACATAAAGATCTATGAGTTTCCTTAATTTTCAACATCCTTATAAGTTCCCCATACTCAAAGAGATCCTCTTCTAAGCTTTAGCTCTTCTTCAATCTCTTCCCCTTATTCCTTCTCTAGCCCAGACCATGTGTTTTTATTTTGTTAGAGATTGCTTATCACCTTCCCCAAAATTGGCTACACTTTCGCCTCACTTGCCAAACCAGTACAAACCTGATGCAGTATGGGAATCGGCTCAACTAAGTTGGATTCAACAACCATCTTAGTTCGTTTTTACGAAGTTAGCTCCATTGTAGAATTTCTTTCTTCATTCACATTTACCTAGATAGAGTTATGGTAGGATTTCCAAATTTGTATTCAATTAAGACTTTCTTTTTAAAAAGATTTAATAAGATTGCAATTGTTTTATTAGATTAGGAAAGTTCCTTTTTGGAGGCAAAAGGGTGTAAATAAATTCATATAAAGAATAGTCAAAAGCTAGGGTAGTTTTGGTGATTTTCTCTTAATTATTCAATGAATAGTTGTTCTTCTTGTTTGTTTCAGCTTTAGTTGTTTTCTTTAAATCTTCTTTAAACGTGATTTTTTTCCAAACTACACCATTTGGTATCAGAACAAACAAGTGGCTCAGATCTTGGAGTAGAAACTCAATAACAAAACACAAAAAGAAGTGATGAAGTTATGAAGACAAGTCAATACACTTACTCGAGTTAAGATCGCTACATTCTCGTTCTAAAACAGAGCATAGTGACTTCGACACAAGTGCTTTCACTCATTCCTTTTCATCATCAAGGCAAGCAACTCAAGATTGAAATGCCAAAGTTTCATGGAGGTTCTTTCACTTGTTCTTTATCATCATCAAGGCAAACAACCAAGGTCGTTATATTTGAGGGTGGTGATCAAAAGTAGTGGAAAACAAATCCAAATCTAATGACTTTATTTATTGGTCTAAAATATTGTTCAGGATTGTAATGAAAATCATATGTGGCCATTCTCTTGAAGAACAATATGTTGATTGGAACAAACCTTCAATCTATGAAGAAGATGTTGGAAGGGTTAGAAATCAAAATTGACATGGCTGAATCTAGTTTAATGGATGGTCGAATTTTCAAAAATTTTCTAACCCAACCTAGTAACTAATATCTCGATGATTTTGAAATCTGAAATTTCAAGATTGATCTTACACTGAAATGGGCCAAATTTGAAACCCAAATTAAAATTGATTGTGCCTATAGAGACCACAGTGTACAACTCCCAAAGTGATAGTTCACGCCCAATAGTAGTCCTAAAATTGGCCTCCATTGAAAATGGGGTAGTGTGTATGTAAAATCGATTCAATAGCACCGTTTCAACAAAAACTGGTCCCCAACTTGCTTGAATCAACGAGAGTATGTGAACCTGCTATACCTTGATGTTTTTTTTGCAAAATCATAGTGGATGACTGATAAAAATCAGCCCTTATCAAGGCTAGATCAACTTAAGGTTTCTGGAAAGCATGGGAGAAGAGAAGAGAGCAAGAGAGTGGAGAAAAGTAGTTGAATTGGACTCTCCCCTCTTTCTCAGGAGCTGATCCAAATCAAATTTGGCTAAGGAGTTTATCTTTAATTGATAAGCATTATCTTGTTAAGAGGATAGGTGATCCACACCCAGATCTATGACCATTCACGTCCTAAGGTGTTGCATGGCCACTTTAGGCTTGATTATTGCATAGCGTGGGACCCAAAAAGGTCTTATACTAGTCCATAAGGGTTTGGCCCCACCTTTGGTAGAGGTTACACCGAATCCACTGCTCAAGGGCAATGAACCCCTGACCCAGTCAACTTGGCCTCAGTTTGGGCCCAACATTTACACATAAATGATCATTGGATTCAACTATTCTATGAAGATCTAAGGATAATGGACTTTTGTATAATAAAGTTCATTAGGTAATCAGCTTAATAATGGTTTCTTACACCTAACCTCTTGGCCCATAATTATGAAAACACTACCCATAGTAAAGAATCTCTTCCCTAACTGTAATGTCACACTCTCTGCATAGATTGATCATACGATCAAAACCTTTTGCAAATCTTTTTCATAAAATAATAATATAGCATATAAATACATTTTTCATAATGTAATGTCACACTCACTGTCGACAGTTTAGGCATCCATTAGAAAGATTGTAAAGCCTGGTATTCACTTTATCCAGGTATTTGACCCTTGATGGATCTCACTATTTAGTACATTAAAGGCAACTTAGTTTAATACCTAGTGTAGTATCACAATCAAATCTAAAGTTAAGTGCAACTTTCTAGTTTTGCCCATCTATCTCCAAGGTCTACAACATAACTGAAAATTGGTCCGATTTTAGTATTTTTTCTAAACACTCACTGGCTATGCTTGAGATTTAACCCTAGTAGTTGAGACAAGCTATTCTACCAATTCAGCAGCACACTAGTGTTAGCCTTATCAAGATAACCCCCATAAGTCTATTCAATGGCTAAGAACATTCTAAAACTAATATGAGTCTCATAAGTGTCCAATTTAAGCAGTAATTCAGAGAAAATATATTGTTTAGAATATGAAACAATTATGTAATTCACTAAATACTTCAGAAAAAAAACCAACAGAACTCCCTAACTATTCTTTATATAGACTTCTTTACAACCTTATACCTCTTAGAAGGAAGTTTCCTAATCTAATAAAACACTCATTATAATCCTACTAAATCTCTTCAAAAAGAAAGTCCTTAATTGAATATATATTCAAAAATCTCACTGTAATGCTAACTTGGTAAATACAAACTAAGATAGAAATTGACGCTAACTTGATAATGTGAAGTAAGATAGAAATTCCATAATAATGCTATTTTAATAAATATTTACTAATTTGGGTTAGTGGCGTCATCTCCACTTCTTATGTGTCTTATAGTGGTCCTAACTTGCATAGAACTTATTAACCTCCTTCTATTTTGCATCATCCTCCCTAGGTTGAAGAGAATCCAACCTCATATTCATGTTACCATTTGAGTGCCACCAACACATGTTGTTGCACTTATGCTGTACTTCTTTGTTTCTAACCATCTGATAGATAATTGATGATATAAACCTCCAATATGAATTAAGATTTATTCATTATATATCTTAATCTTTGAACCATGTTTCTTAATCTTTAAATAATTCAATTCCTCTTTTATTAACCATTTTGAATAATGTACAGTTACATATCAATGTGGAACTTCATAGACTTGTATGATGATAATATTGTCAAAGCCTCTAGTATGATAAATATTGTCTCCATCATCTTGAAATTCACTATGAAGGATAACATATTCCTCTTGAGTAATGGGTTGTTTATCATAGATTGGAGGTTTCTTCTAACCAATATATTGTTCTTCAACATATGTTGAGGAGAATGGTCACACAATATTTTTATTACAGTCCTCAGCAATATTAAACCAATCAATAAAGTCATAAGATTTGAATTCGATTGGATTTATACCTCTATGAAACTCTGGAAAGTCGATTTAGAGATTTGTTTCCCACTGCTTATGATCACCACTTGCAACTACAGCCACCTTAGTTGCTTGTCTTGAAGATGATTAATAAAAAGTGAAGGAACCTCCATGAAACTTTGGGATCTCAATCTTGAGACCCGTTTCCCACTTTTTCTAGTTACCATCCACAACTACAATTGATCACCTTGATGATGAAAAGGAACGAGTGGAGGAACTTACATTGAAACCATTATCCCCGTTTTTGGAACAAGAACGATAGTGATCTAAACTCTTGAGCAAGTGCATAGACTTGTCTTCTCAAGTTTGCCACCTCTTTTTGTGTTTTATTGTTGATTTCCTATTCCATGATGTGAACCACTTGTTTCTTTTTAAGAACCATAATCCAGAGAATGATCAAACTTGTGCTCGGATGCCAAATAGTGTAGTTCATCAACAAATCACGTTCAGAGAAACTTCAAAGAAAACAACTAAAGCCAGAATAAATAGAAAGAACAACTCTTCACTAAATACCTAAAAGAAAATCAACCAAAACTACCCTAGCTTTTGGCTTAGCTACTCTTTATATAGACTTCTCTATACACCCTTATGTCTCCTACAAAAGAAGTCCTAATTGAATACAAATTTGGAAATCTTGTAGTAACTCTAACTTGGTGAATGTGAACCAAGATAGATACAAAAATCTGGCGTCAATGCTATTTTGGTAAATACAAATTGACTAAAGTTGTTAAAAGCCAACCTAGTAAATGTTTACTCAGTTGGACCGAATCCTGTACTGCATTAGTGGTGAAATTCGAAAATAAATAACATTTAGAGAAGCTACAAATAAAACCAAAGTTGAAATAAATAGGAAGATCAAGTCTTTAATAAACACATAGAAAATCAACAAAACTACCTAGCTTTTGGCCTAGCTACTATTTATATAGACTTCTTTACTCCCCTATGCCTCCTACAAGAAAGTTTCCTAATCTTATAAAACACTCTTTATTGTCATAATTGAATAAAAATTCAGAAATCCCATTGTGATGCTAACTTGATAACTGTGAACCAAGATAGATAGATACAAAAATCCAGCATTAATGCTATCTTGGTAAATTTGAACTAACATAGGTCATCAGAAGCCAACCTAGTAAATGTTTACTAGATGTTTACTAAGCTGAAACCTAGTATGTTGGCACAATTCAGAAACAAATCACATTTAGAGAAGATTCAAAGAAAGGAACCAAAGCCGAAAAGAACAGGAAGAACAATTCTCCAGTGAATACTTAAGAGAAAATCAATAAAGTTGCCCTAGCTCTCTTTATATAGATTTCTTTACACCCTTATGCCTCCTACAAGGAAGTTTCCTAATCTAATTGAATATTCCTTATTAGAATCATACTGAATGTTCTCAAAATGAAAGTCCTAATTAACACATCCAAAACTCCCATTATAATGCTAAGTTAGTTAATACGAACTAAAATAGAAACTCTACAGTGGCGCTAATTTGGTAAAAACGAACTAAGATGGCTTGTTGAAGCCAACTTGCTAATTGTTTACTTAGTTGGGCCGAATCTCGTACTACATCATCCTCCCCGGGTTGGAGAGAATCCAACTTCATATTCATGTTACCATTTGAGAGGCCGCCAACATATTTTATTACACTTCCGCTGTGCTTTTTTGTTTGTTAACCCTCTCATACATAACTGGTGGTGTACACCTCCAATATGAATTAAGATTTCTTTATTACATTTCTTAAACTTTGAACTATATTTCTTAATCATCAAATAATTCAATCCCTCCTTTATTGACCATTTTGAACATTGCAAAAATGCATGCCAAATGAATCATCGTAGACTTGTATGAAGACAATGATATCAGGGCCTCTTATATGATAAATATTGTCTCCATCATCTTGAAATTCATTATGAAGACAATGTTATTAAAAATCCTGCATTGATGCTATCTTTCGTAAATACGAACTAAGTTAGCTTTGGAAATCCCACTATCAAAGCCGCACATCTCACAAAATGAGATGGTAATGTATGGTTGCAATTCAAGGTGAGTAGAGTGTGGGTAGAGAGTAGTGAGTAGGAAATCCGGTTTGGGCCAATACCACCAACTATACACACCTTTCTCCTTTCCTACCCAAATTTCCTCTTGCTTCCAACTACCTATTTTTACCTTCTAGAGAACTAAGCACCACTGACACTCTTTTCCTCAACTATTTTTTTTTTTTTTTTCTTTTAAGCTTTTATTTAGACATGTTCATGGGCTAGGTAACCCAGCAGGCTGGCCCAACTTAGCTCATTTTTATCATGTTTGGAAAAAATTTTAGGGCCATGGCCTAGGTTTGGGTTCTAAGCACCATGCCTAATTATGTTTTGCATTGGACTTTGACTTTATCAAATAATCCCAGCCTGATAGTATAATATATAATAAAAATGTATGTTAATAATATATAATATATATAATATTAGTTTATTAAATTATTATTAAATTAATATATTATTAGCTTATTAGATTAGATTATAAGTAGAATTTTTTATGTCCTTATCGAACTTTGGACTTGGGCTCAAGCTTTGGGCTTTATATAAGGGTCAGTCGCCAATTAAAGATCTAGGCATGATGATCCAAGATGACAACAATAAATAGCTTGGCCTAAACTTGACCCATGGATAAATCTACTTCCAACCACCCCTACAAGATTGCAACAATTTTACCGTAATTCCAGCAAAGTTTTCCTTACTTATGCTCTTTTGTGTTCCAAAATAACCTTGCTCTTAAGTTTGGTTCTTGTGAAAAGCATTAATTTTTTTACTCATTCTTGCTTCCAATTTGAAAAATTACTATCATCTATAGTTTCATCAAAACAAGTAGGCTGACTATCCTCTATTACAAAGCTTCTATGGTAGCAGGATCTACACAATCTTTGAGAAGAGTTGGTAAATTCCTCTCTCTTCTTGGATGGTCTTGTAAAAGCAATGGTGCTTACTGATGATTTTCAGTGTCTTCTTCAATTTCACCACCATTCCTATCCACATCATGTTCAAATTGAATGTCACTTTTTGGAGTTACATGATTCGTACAAATTCAAAATACTTTGCTCATTCCTAGTACAATCCTTTCTCCACCTCATTCCTACGAAACTTATACAAATTTCCAACCTAAATGCCTTCCATCACAACCAAAACACCACTAGAAATGTCAAGAACTCCACCTTACCTGATGAATTTGTAGTCACTTGAATGGAATTTTGATACAGAAATCAAACTTTTCTTCAAGCCTAGTACATGCCTCACAGTTTTAAGATTTCTAATATTTCCATCAAACATCCTCAATTGAATATTTACAATTTCCCTTCAAAACGAAACCACTTAACAAGGTTGATAAGAGCAAAACGAAGAATGTGTTAACACATGTGATGAGTAGCACCACTATGAAGAATTCAATTATTTTTATGGAAAATGATATTACTATGAACTATAAGTACCTCATCTTCAATTATCCCGAATTTTGACTCTTGGACCAACCTGGTTGGCTTCATCCTTTGTCTCGGTCCCATCCTTCTCCCAACTACTTCCTTTGTCGCAGTTTGAATTGTTTTTTGAATTATTCCTTTTCCAACAGTCTTTCATCATGTGATATTTCTTACCATAATTCAAACAACTATCATTTCCTTGTCGGCCCTTGCATTTTGAAAGGTACTTGGATTTACTTCTTAAATTCTTGTTTGAAGAGTTATCCTGCTCAAGTTGTTGGGCTTTAGCCATAATGGTTCATTTTCACTCTCCTCCAAACTCTTTAAAGATGCCGTTTTTTGAAGCTTGTTTGCTAGCAAAGTACTGCACTTATCGTTCAAGCAAAGAGTGTGAACTTTGGTGCAACTCAAGGCTCTAACCAAGCTGTTGTAATTATTTGGAAAAATACAAAATAAAGGTGCCACCTTATCTTCCTCTTCCATCCTCACACCAATGATATAATGGAAGATGTTCAAGTGTTTAGAAACCTTCATCCCTTCATTCTCAAACTATACAACATCTTCAAAAGTACATGATTTAGGAATGACTTGGTTTGATATAAGCTTTCTAATTTTGTCCACAATCTCATGGCTATTTTTTTTCTGAAAAATTCCGGAAGCCAAAAGGGTGCCCTTTCCATTGATACCTTATAATATTTATATACAAATAATGGAGTTCCTTGCTCTCCAAAACTTTTTAAAAACAAGGTCTTCTTAATCAAAAAAGAAAAGCAAAACAAAAAAGACTTCTTATCCGGGACTTACACGAGTCTATCCGGGACTCTACTTCCTATCCGGGACTCTCGCGAGTCTTATCTTTGTCCAATACTCCCCCTCAAGGTGGTGCATGAGGATTGCGAATGCCTAGCTTGGGAAGGAAAAAATCAAACAGTTTTTGTCTGAGAGCCTTTGTGAAAATGTCGGCAACTTGTTCACTGGTACGTACATAGGAAGGCGCAATGGTGCCGGCTTGGAGCTCATTGTGAGTTTCTGATGCAATTCCCAATGTTGGGTCGCAGCAACTGCTAAGAAGGTTTGAACTGTGACCATTTTAGCCACAGGGGCAAAGGTCTCGTTGTAATCAAGACCTTCAACTTGAGTGTTGCCTAGGACTACCAACTGTGCTTTAAATCTTTCAATGGATCCATCAGAGTTGTACTTGATTTTGTAGACCCATTTACACCCGATTGCCTTTTTTTCCAAGTGGGAGGTCTTCCAAGGTCCATGTCTCATTGTCTTCCAAAGCCTGTATCTCTTGGCGCATAGCCTCGCACCACCGAGCATCAGTAATTGCCTCAGAGAAACGAGTAGGTTCTTAGCCTGCAGTAACATCTGCCAAGAAATGCCTTTGTTTCACAAAAAAATTATCATACGTCACATAATGAATTATGGGATAAGGAGTACCTGAGAACGGCAAAGGGGTCTAAATGATGAGCAATGTGTGTGACAAAGTCTTGTAAATAGCTGGGGGGCGCTTTTCTCGATGTCCGCGGCTTAATAACTCCGTGGTGGGCTGAGGAGCAGCTGAAGTTTCATTACTTCTGCAATCTGTATGGCTCCTTGTCTCATCAAGAGGATCTGCCTCCTCATCATTACCCGTGTTTTGATGTCCTTCTTCATTGATCGTGTTGCTCCCCCTGACTTCTATATGAGGTGACTCAGATACCATGTCAGGAGGAGTGGCCCAAGGCAACCAACATTTTCTTTGGCTCTAGGAGGACTGGTTACTGAGGGTTGATGTTCTGGAGTGGCAAAGGGAAACTCGGCCTCACTAAATACCACGTCTCGTGAGATGAAGTAATCACAAGACTCAAGATCGTATAATTTCCATCCCTTTTTCCCAAAAGGATACCCAACAAAGACACATTTCCTACTCCTAGCGGCAAATTTGTCACGGTCCCGAGTATTTGAAAAACACAAGCAACCAAAAACTCTGAGATGTTTATAAGAAGGACTTTGTCCAAACAGCATCTCGTAAGGTGTTTTACCACCAAGAAGGGTCGAAGGTGTCCAATTAATCAAGTACCCTACGATCAAAACACACTCACTCCAGAAATTGATCAAAAGATGTGCTTGAAACCTAAGTGTTCTTGCCACATTCAAGATATGACGATGCTTTCTCTCCACACGACCATTTTGTTGTGGTGTTCCAGCACAGGAAGTCTAAAATAAAATCCCTTGCTCGTCAAAATATGATTTCAAGGATTTAAACTCTATTCCATTATCACTTCTCACCACCTTAACCTTCTTGTTAAATTGTCGTTCAATCATTGCACAGAAATTTTTGAGTGTTCGACCAACTTCACTTTTTTTCAGCTAGCAAATAAATCCAAAACGCTTGAGAATAATCATCAACAATTGTCAAAAAATATACAGCACCGCAAGATGCAGGTACTCTATAAGAACCCCATAAGTCACAATGAATCAATGCAAAACAATCAGTTGCTTTATTGTCGCTTTGGATAAAAACATCTCTAGTTTGCTTTGCCTTCAAACAAACATCACAGGTTTTGTTCTTACTATTACTGATATTAAGAAGCAAACTAACCGTTTGATAAGAAAGGTGTCCCAATCTCCGATGCCACAAATCGCATGATCCAATTCTTTCTGTCTTGTAAGCACGAGCCAACGCCACACCCTTGAAGACATAGACCCCATCAAGTTGTTCACCCGCACTGATCAGAGTCCTCGAGATGCGATCATGTATCACACACAACTTATTAGTAAACGTCATAATACAATCTGTGTCACGAAGTAACCGACATAGTAACAATAAATTACAATTGAGTTTTGGGACATATAATACGTGTAGCAATTTAAAATTATTTCCAAGTTTAACAGTGCCTTCTTTCACGGCCTCGGTGTGCGCACCATTGGGTAAGCTAACAGGACAAGGTGCAACATCATAGGTGTCAACGAGCACATTTAAATTCCCTGTCATGTGATGTGACGCCCCAGAGTCAACAACCCATTCAGTGGAGTAATTTTTACCAAAGAGTTTTTCATTAGTCCTGGTTTTGTAAGCATTAAGCATGCTTACAAAAGTCTGCCATTGCTCATCATTAAGCCCATTCAGTCCGGTCTTGTCTTCGTCAGTCACAACTGCATTACTAGCCACCTCACGCCCCATTGATGATTGAGCAGTATGAGCCTTTGTCGTACCTCAACCACATCTGCCAGAGGGACCAACAGACTTACTCGAGCTCTCACCGTTCCTGTCGTTGTTGGTAGCCATGGTGACCGATCAGCAACACTACTTGAGTTGAGCGACCGATCAGTACTGTCTCTAATATAATCTAAGGTGAAGTCAGCGCTGCAAGGGTTTGGACAATGGTGCTAAAAAAAGTTGGTTGATTCTTCAACTGTACCCAAGGAATGACTTTCTCTTTCCCTTTCAGTTGGATTATTTTACTCTCACCATGTTTCTGCAGAAACACAAGAAGTCACCTTCTCCGGTTTTTTTGTCGGCGAGGAGAGCAACAACGGAAACCTATAAGAAATCATATTCCCCGTCGTCCATGCTACTGCAGCTGATGAAAGGATGAATCCTTGCCACAACCGCACTGAGAGAGGAGATCAAAGTGATGAGTTATTCCGGATTGACCCTGCCGCAGTTGAAAGGATGAATCACTACCATGATCGCCCCAGAGGATTAAACGATGATCACTTTGGTATATCAACAGAACTGAAGCTGCACGAAGATCCCAAGGTATTAAAGAAGACGCTGATGATAAGCGACGTAGACAACCTTTCTCGGCTTATGCTGAAGAAGGCGTTGGTTCAAACTCACGTACTCCCATTCGGCTACTGCTGTTGTTGCGCACTATTCCGATCCTTCGAAAAAGGAAAGGGAATAACTATCCGGTATCGCCGCTGTTGGAAGAAGACTAAAGAAGAAGAAGAATCGAAGAACTCTGCTTGAGTGCAGAGTTCTTGCCTGAACTGCGACAGTCAAAAGTTAGATGGCAGTGAAGACTAAAGAAGAAGAAGAACCGAAGAACTCTGCTTGAGTGCAGAGTTCTTGCCTGAACTGCGACAGTCAGAAGTCAGATGGCAGTGAAGACTGAAGAAGAAGAAGAACTGAAGAACTCTGCGTCTCTACCTGAGTGCAGAGTGCCTGCCTGACTGCGACAGACGAAGAACTCTGCTTGGGAGGATTCTCGATCTCTGCCTCTCTGGAGTGATGGGTCTGCTTTTGGCTCTTGCTCTGGAGTCGACTGGAACAGATGATGAGGAAGACGAAGTGTCGAACTAGAAACTGGAGTGCAAAGTCTAGACTCTACCGGCGCCAAGCGAATGCAGTGTTGCTCTCAGCAACTTCATTACCGCTACTGATCTCCAGATCGTAGAACACAGACTGGTATCAACTTAGAACACAGTCCCCACGCTGTCGGCACCGAGCAACGTCGCTACCGCTACTGATCTCCAGATCATAGAACACAGACCTCTCGCTCCTGTTTGTTATGGCTCTGATACCATGAAAAATTTCGGAAGCCAAAAGGTTGCCCTTTCCATTGATACCTTATGATATTTATATACAAACGATGGAGTTCCTTGCTCCCCAAAACTTTCTAAAAACAAGGTGTTCCTAATCCAAAAAGAAAAGCAAAACAAAAAAAACTTCTTATCCAGGACTCTCGCGAGTCTTATCTTTGTCCAATATTCTCCTTTGACATTGCAGATAACATCATCTGCCAAACACAAGTAAATTGTAGAAGCCATTTTCATGTCCATGTCATCCAAATCATCAGTTGACACACTTTCTGGCTTCTTATATCCTTTCCAAGAAAAGCTTTATACAGCCCTTTGTTAAACAAGAATGTCATGGATTTTAATTTTCTATAATTCGAAATTCTATGACCTATCAAACTGTTCAACCTGAAATTGGAATTTTGGTACCACTTGTTATAGGCTTTGCCCAAGGACCTAAACAAGCTATTAGCATCAATAACACTTAAAATAATCCAATACCAACAACTACTAGGCAATAGAAGTAGTAAATCAAAATTATGAAGAAAGTAAGATATAAAATATAAAAGGCAAAAGGCAAGAGATTTATGTGGTTCACCCAATGAAGGCTACAACAACAAACAAAACCAGCAAGCCAATGATTCACTATCAACAGAAAAAAAAAAAAAAAGGTAAAAGAGATTGTGTACAACACCTCTCTACAAATATTATGAAATGACTCACAAATACAAGTCATTACTACTCAAAATAGCAATGTTTTGTCCATTTTCTTATAGATTTTTATTATGTGATTGATATTGATTCTGACTTAATTCGGAAATAATTATTTTGGTTTTCATCCTTGTTAATTGGCTGCTAACTCAGCGTCAGATGTCATCGCTGCCTTCTACCTCCTACCCGAACATCTAAGGAGGTGCTTTCTGCATGCTTGTTTCTTATTTCCGACAGATGAGAAATTTGACAAGAATACACTAATACAGTTATGGATGGCCGTTGATATGGTTCTCCCTCAAGATGGATTAAGATTGGAGGGTATAGCTGACAATTATTTTCAACACTTGTTGTCATGTTCTCTATTTGAGGAGGAACCTATATACTCCGCACATAAATGGTCTTCTTCCTCTCTCACACGTTATTTCACAAACAAAGACGTCTGTGATCTGGTCCGAGTAGAACATTGTGGAGATGAATACGCCAGAGTAGATGATGAACGATCCAGATTTAATGTGCCCGCAGGGACCTTTCATTGCTCCGTCGTGTCGGATGAACGAAAAAGAGTATTGTCGTTCTTTGAACCGTTGCCCGAGCCGAACCCCAAACTCCTTTACAAAGCCAAGATGCTACGCACGCTTCAATTACGAGTGTTCCACAGCGCAATCTGGCTAGATCTTGATGATCTGTTTCACAAACTGAGATTCTTACGTGCGCTGGACCTGAGATCCGTTAATATCCGTTTGTTGTCTGATTCTATTGATTTATTGGATGAACTACGCTACCTTGACCTCTCCAATTCCTGCATCCAAAAGCTACCGGAGTCGATGTGCACACTACGGAATCTACGAGCATTGAAACTCAGAAATTGTCGGAACCTTATTGGCTTACCCAATGACACATCTAAGCTGATCAGTCTTCAACATCTCGAATTACAATGTGAATTTTCATGCATTATTAGCCCGAGTATTGGTAAGTTAACCAATCTTCGAACTTTGGACAGATTTTTTCTGGAAAGGGGGAAAGGATTTGGAATTGGAGAGTTGGAGGACCTTAATGAACTAGAGGGATCACTGGCGATTGAAAACCTCCAAAATGTATTGGATGGATCTGAGGCTAAGCAAGCAAGATTAGAAGAAAAGCAACTGAGCATTTTAAAATTACAATGGAATGGTCGTGCCCATAATGCCGAGGAGGTCCTTGCATGCCTCAAACCTCACAAAAATCTCAGGGTATTGAATATAACAAATTACGGTGGTGCCAAATTTCCAAGTTGGTTGTGGAGCTCATCATTCTCCAATCTTACAACAATCATCCTATATCGTTGCGAAAATTGTATCGAGCTCCCGCCTCTGGGACTACTTCCATCCCTCAAGTATTTGTTCATAGAGCAAATCAATGCAATGGAGCGAATAGATCAGCGAGAGTTATGCGGCGATGGCACTGCTGGCAGCGCACAGACATTTCCAAGCTTAGAGACGCTAGAGATTAGTTTCATGGAGATGTTGAAGGAATGGACGGGAATAGCAGCTGGTGACATGCCTTGCCTCCGCTATCTTAAAGTCAAATGTTGCCCTAAACTTACTTCTCTTCCGGTGCTTTCATGCCTCAAAAGTCTCCGACACTTGGAACTGACTCACTGTCATAAAATCTCTTCGTTACCAGAGAAAGGGCTACCAAACCTTCTATCGCTGAGTATCAGAAATTGTCCGGAACTTGAAATACAGTGTCAGGAGGGAAGAGAGAAGGATTGGGACAAGATAACAGGCATCCCAATTATTCGGATTAATGATAAGCGTATTTTTGGAACCGGAAAACGAGAACAATCGACAGGTATGACCGTAAAACTTTCTTCTTTTTAGTCCGACTCCCAAAAACAATCCGCGGTATCCATACATAGTTCTTTGGCTCGATTGGGAAGAGTGTAGATTCAGATACAAATAGCTAGACGTGCAAATATAAGGTTTAAAAATGCCAAATACAAGATTGCACTGAGCACTCTTTCCCAACTGAGTCTAAATAACACAGAAACTAGGATAATAACTTAATTACCAGAATTACTTGCATGCACTTGCCTCTTTTGATATATAAGCTACATCCATCAGCGCAAGGTTCCCAGCATATGCACTCATATCTTGATAACTTAGGCTGTATTTGGAAATGATGCAAATAAATGTTAATATAAATATGTGGAGTGTAAAACGGTTCATATAAATTGTAAAATTTAGTTAGTTTTGTACTAACAAATTTATCTTCTTACCAAACAGATTTTTACCTATAATGGATGCAAACATGAATCCCAATAAAGCATATGCTTTTTCATCAAAAGCTCACTTGAATGCAAATTTACTTATTTTTTATTGATATACTTTTACATATTATTATCAATGTAAATAAACATTGGTCTGTCATTTGTCAATGCATAAATGTAAAAGTGAACTAGAGTGCAAACTTACCCTGAACCAGGATTTGCACTCCATTTGCATTGTTCCCAAACGCAGCCTTAACTCCTTGTAACAAATGTGTAATATTCATGTTTGTATTGGGGTGGCATGTCTAACTTAAATCCCAAGATCCTTGACCTTGAGCTATAATTATAAATTGAAGCATATTCACTCGGTGTACGTACTTCCATCAATTCCATTGCATTTTTTCTTTTTAGACCAATCAGACATGTCGTTTGATCAAAGCACAATTAAATGTTTGTCTTTGATGGTATATTTAACTTGAGATAAACAGATTAGTTTGCAACCATGGGGGGGGGGGGGGGGGGGTGATCATTATTTATATTTGGGCTAAATGTTTTACAAAAAGGCGATTTAGAAAATTTGGTTATTAAGTTGCCGCGTGAGACTTTTAAAAACCAAGAGTTTTGAGTCGGTTTTGGAACCAACTTAATACTATTCTCTATAAATGTGCAGCAACCGACTTAACACTCCTCCTTGGTGCACATTTCAATAACTCCAATCATATCTCGTAATAGCTTGAACTTGCCTTTTGGTAGTGCCTTTATGAATATGTCTGCTAACTGTTCTTCAGTCTTGCAGAATTTGAGTTCTATTTCTTTGTTTGCTCCAGCTTCTCTAATGAAGTGATACTTGATGCCTATATGCTTGGTTCTGCTGTGAAATACGAGATTCTTTGTCATTGCTATAGCTGATCTGTTATCGCAATAGATCTCTGTATCTTCTACTTGTGGTTCTCCCATGTCTGCAAGTATTCTTTTCAGCCATATAGCTTGACTTGTTGTCATTGCTGCTGCAATATACTCTGCTTCAGCTGATGATTTTGCAACTGTTGCTTGTTTCTTTGATGCCCAAGAAAATATCCCTGATCTAATTGTGAAAGCATATCCTGATGTGCTTTTCATGTCATCTACTGATCTTGCCCAGTCACTATCTGTGTAGCCAATTAGTTTTGAGTCATGCATGGCTTTGTATCATATTCCGTAGTTCTTTGTTCATTGCAAGTATCTAAGTACTCTCTTAGCTGCTCCATAGTGAACTTGACTTGGAGTCTGCATGAATCTTGATAGCAGACTAACTGCATACATGATGTCTGGTCTTGTAGCTATTAGATAGAGTAAGCTTCCAATTAAACTTCGAAATTGTGATTTATCTGCTTTTGGTGAGCTGTCTTCTTTCTTGAATGCTTTATTGTTGTCTAATGGAGTTGATACTGTCTTGCAGCCTTCCATTTTAAATTTCTTCAAAAGAGTCCATGTATACTTCTTTTGTGAGATGAAGATCCCATCTTCTTCTTGAGTTATTTCGATCCCAAGAAAGTAGTGCATTAAACCTAAATCGGCCATCTCGAAAGTCTTTATCATGTTTTCTTTAAATTTCATGATCATCTTCTCATTATTTCCTATGTAAATGAGGTCATCAACATATAAAGAGACAATAAGTGTGTCATTTGTACCTTGAGTCTTGATGTAGAGTGTTGGCTCACTTTTGCTCCTCTTGAAACCTTACTCAGTGAAATAGCTGTCAATTCTATTGTACCAGGCTCGCGGAACTTGCTTTAGGCCATATAATGCCTTCTTTAATCTGAGAACTTTATCTTCTTATCCTTGCACCACGAACCCTTGAGGTTGTTCCACGTAGATTTCTTCCTTAAGATAGCCATTGAGAAATGCTAACTTCACATCTAGTTGGAAAATCTTCCATTTCTTCTGTGCAGCTAGTGCAATTAATGCCCTGATTGTGTCGAGGCGTGCAACTGGAGCAAATGTCTCATTGTAGTCAACACCGTATTGTTGTGAGTATCCTTTGGTAACTAACCTTGCTTTATGCTTTTGGATTGAGCCATCTGAGTTAATCTTTGTCTTGTAAACCCACTTAACTCCTATAATGTCTTTGTCTTGTGGACGATCTACAAGCTCCCATGTCTCATTTTTCTCGATTATCTTCATCTCTTCATCCATAGCTATTCTCCATACTTCTTTCTTAAAAGCTTCTTCAAAGCTTTCTGGCTCCATAAGCATCAAGTTGCATGTCTCGTATATCTCTGTTAAGGATTTAGTCCGTCTTGGTGGCGAGTCTGGAGGAGATTTTGTGGCTTGTATTGGTTCTAATTGTGTTGTTGGTTGAATTGGTGATCTAGTTTGATCATGGCCTTCTTCAACTTCTTGTTTTGGTAATAGGGGCATGTTGATACTCTTTCTTTCAACTTCTTTTGTCTCCCAATTGTAAGCAGCGTCTTCGTTGAATCTTACGTCTCGGCTAATTATGAACTTCTTTGTTCTTAAGCTATAAATTCGATAGCCTTTAGATTGAGTGTTGTAACCTAAGAAGATTTCTTTTTTAGTCTTCTCGTCCAGCTTGCCTCTTTTCTCTTGTGGAATGTGAGTATAGCATATGCAGCCAAAAACTCTGAGATGCTTTGCTGATGGATTTTGTCCACTCCAAGCTTCGATCAGTGTCTTATCTTGCACAACTTTGGTTGGACATCTATTGAGCAAGTAGACTGTAGTGTTTACTGCCTCTGCCCAAAAAGTTTTTGGAAGACCCTTCTTCATGAGCATAGCTCTTGCTGTCTCCATAACTGTTCTATTTTTTCTTTTTGATACTCCATTTTGTTCTAGTGCGTATCTGACTGTGAGTTGATGCTACATGCCTTCATCTTCATAGAACTTGTTGAATTCATTAGAAGTGTATTCTTTGCCTTCGTCACTTTTTATCATCTTGATGTTATGACCACTTTGCTTCTCGACACGAGTTTTGAATTTCTTAAAAATATCAAAAACTTGCGATTTATCTCGCAAAAAGTAAACCCATGTCATTCTAGTATAGTCATCGATGAAGAGAATAAAGTACCTATTTTGATTATTTGATTGAGTACGCATTGGACCGCAAATGTCTATATGGATTAACTCTAGTGGCTATTTGGCTCTCCAAGCTTTCTCGGATGGAAAAGGTTGTCGATGTTGTTTCCCAAGCATATACCCTTCACAAACATAGTTGAGTTCCTTGATTGTTGGTAGATCTCGCATCATATTCTTCTGCTGAAGGATCTTTAACCCATGAAAATTAAAATTTTTACAATTTTGGCACTGAGGTTTTTCTTTAAACCAACAATCTTTCTCCAAGTGGTTTTTTCTTTTACAAATACCACATGGAGGATACTTGTCGTTATTTCCTTTTTGTTTTCCTTGATAGCTCTTGTTTCTCAGATTTTCTTGTGGCTTTCTCCCATCAACTTTTGATTTATGACACTACAAATTAACTTTAGACTGAAAGGCATTTTTAATCGAATTTTCATTCTGCATGTCTCGCCTATTTTCATATGCTTCAAGAGAGCCCATTAATTCAGTTGGTGATAAAGTTTCTAAATCCTTTGTTTCTTCTATAACGGAAACTATTGCATCATATTTTTCTGTACAAGAAATTAGTATTTTTTCGACTATTTTCTTGTCAGAAATTATTTCCCCATAGGCTCTCATTTGATTTACTATTTCTTTTATTCTAGAATAGTAATCTTTTGCGGTCTCACTATCCTTCATCTTAAGATTTTCAAAATCTCTTCTAAGCTTCTGCAATTTAACAGTGCATACCTTGATAGTTCCTTGGAACTCCCCCTGCAATGTATCCCATGCTTCTTTTGTAGTTGATGCGCCCATAATTCGTGGAAATATATCGTCTGCCATTGCTTGTTGCAAGCAAAATAACGCTTGAGAATCATTTTGTTGACTCTCTTCTAAGACCTTCTTTTGGTTTGCTAAGAGAGCAGAAGTATCTTCAGGGATACTGAATCCTTCTTCAACAATTTTCCATAGATTTTGTGATTGAAAATAGGTCTTCATTTTGATGGACCAAAAATCATAATTTTCTCCATGGAAAATTGGAAGAGAAAGAGAAGAGCGGCTGGAATCGGTATTCATAATGGGTAGGAAGGACTACGCCCAGTGTTGATCAAACCTGGCTCTGATACCAGTGATGGTATATTTAACTTGAGATAAACAGATTAATTTGCAAATGGAAGGGAAAAAGTGGGTGTAGAAGAGTAGAAATATGATAGAAAGTAGCAAGATTTTTTTAGTTTCTCTAAGTAATACTTGTATCTCATTTTCAACCATAGGTGGGTGATCATTATTTATATTTGGGCTAAATGTTTTACAAAAAGGCGGTTTAGAAAATTTGGTTATTAAGTTGCCACGTGAGACTTTTAAAAACCAAGAGTTTTGAGTTGATTTTGGAACCAACTTAATACTATTCTCCATAAATGTGCAGCAACCGACTTAACAGTCTTGATCTTAGGGAATCTTTATTTCCACTTTTAAGTCATCACTCCAAAGTCCAATATACTCATGCCTTGTTTCTCTACATTATTTGCAATATGAATGAATGGTAGTTACCTACTTAATGGTCTTTTGACTCTCAAGGAACCATTCAACCTAAAAGCCTAAGCTGTTAGGTGAGGTCCAAGTATTTATTCTCTAACATGTTCTTCACTTGAAAAAATCTACTTGGCTTGAAGTGTGATGCAGTAGGGAATTCAAACTAATTGAGTAAACATTTACAAAGTTGGTCTTTGAAAACCTATCTTAGTACAAATAGGAGGAAAGTAGTATTTGATGTGGGAGACTATGTTTGGGCCATTTCAATAGAGCAACGCCTATCGATTGGGCAACATGGAAAGCTGGCACCAAGGAAGGTTGGACCATACGAGATAGTTGAAGTCATCAATGAGAATGCTTACAGACTAAAACTACCCAGCCATATACATACCCATGATGTTTTCAATGTCAAACACTTGGTATCATATGTTGGCAATCAGTCACATGATGATTTGATAATGAGGACGGATTCTCCCCAACTCGGGGAGGATCAAGCAGTATAGGAGAAGGTCAATAAGTTCTATGCATGTTGGGACCACTCCAAGACACATAAAGAAGCTTAGATGATGTCACTAATCCAATCGAGTAATCAATTACCAAGTTAGCGCCAATGTAGAACTTCTATTCTGGTTTGAATTTCTCAAGTTAGCGCTACCACGAAATTTCCATCTTAGTTCAAATTTACCAAAATAGCGCTAACACGGAATATCTATCTTAGTTCGAATTTACCAAGATAGAACTAGCATGGAATTTCTATCTTAGTCCAAATTTACCAAGCTAGTACTGCTATTCTAGTGCATAATTACCAAATTAGTATTTAATCATGATTTTCGAATTTTTGTTCAATTAGGACTTTCTTTTTGAAGAGTTTTAGTAGGATTCTATTATGGAGTGTTTTCATAGATTAGGAAGCTTTCTTGTAGGAACCATAAGGGTGTATGCCTATATAAAGAATAACTAGGGGAATGGTAAGGCAGTTTTTTATATTGAATTTTCTCTTAATTATTCAGTGAAGAATTCTTCTTCCCGGTAGTTCGACTTCTGTTCTTTCTTTTAAAGCTTTTCTCACGTGATTTTGTTTCCATACTGTGTCATTTAGTATCAAAGCTCATGTTTGATTATTCTTTAAATTATGGCTCCTAAGAAGAAACAGGTAGCTCAAATCATAGAGTAGGAACCCAATAACAAAACGCAAGGAGAGATAGCGGAGCTGAGAAGACAAGTCAAGGCACTTGCTCAAGAGTTGAAATCACTGTGAGGGGACAACGACTCCGGTGTAAGTATCTCCACACGTCCTCTTTCATCATCAGTGCAACAATTAGATTGACTGTAGTTGCGGGTGGTGACCAGAGATGGTGGGAAGCAGATCTCAAGGTTGAGATCCTAAAATTTCACGAAGGCATGACTCTAGAAGAATTCATGGATTGGATCTTCGTGGTAGAAGAAATCATTGAATTCAAGGAAGTTCCGAAAAATAAGATCGTGCCCTTAATAACCACTTGATTTAGATGACGAGTAGTAGCATGGTTACATCAATTGAAAGTTATGTGACAAAGAAGAGGCAATAAAAAGATTAAGACATAAGAGAAACTCAAGGCAAAGATGAGGTCAGAATTTTTACCCCATAATTATATTCATATACTTTATCAAGAATTACAAATTCTAAAGCAATGAATTGATAGAGTAGATGAGTATATAAAGAAGTTTCATCTGTCAGTAGCTTGGAATGCGTTAGCTGAAATGGAACACCAATTGGTGGCTAGGTATATAGGTGGGTTGAGACCAAATATCCAGGATATATTAAACCTATTTGACTGCTATATTGTTTCTAACCATAGAAAAGCGAAGCAGCCAACCTAACCAATTTAGCCAAACCCAAATTGATGTGGCTAGACCACCTCTACATAGTAATCCCAACTCGCCTCTAAATTCAACTACTCATCCATAGTCCTATAGGATTTACCAAAACCAAGGATGTTGGCTTAATCAAAACCAAGTGGGTTAACCTGGACTGAAGTGCTTTAAGTGTGGTGAACCAGGCCATAAATCTATTAAATGTGCAAAGAGTGATAAAAAAAGGGGGCGGTGTTTGTAGAAGATGAGGGTGAAACCCAATTGGAAGTATTTGACTATTCAACCCCACCTGTGTTTGAATGTTATGATGAAGAAAACTTAGAGGAAGAAACGGTGTATGGGGATGTGGGAGAGGCTTTTGTAATGCAGTGACCATTCCTAACTCCTAGGGGTGAATCATCGGATTGGCTAAGAAATAATATTTTCCACACCATGTGTATTATGGGTGGAAAGGTTGCAAGGTTTGCAATTGATAGCGGGAGTTGTGAGAATGTTATAGTGGAAGTAGCTGTTCGTAAGCTAAACCTAAAAACTCAACAACACCCTCGCTCCTACAAGTTTGCATGGCTAAAAAGAAAGAATGAGGTTTCAGTCACACAATAGTGTCTAGTGAGCTTTTCTATTGGCAATAATTATAGTGATCGTGTATGGTGTGATGTTGTATGCATAGACGTTTGCCATTTTCTACTTAGGCACCCATGGCAATTTAACCTCTACGTAGTCCATGATGGATGAAAGAACAACTACTCTTTTGAGTTTAAAGGGAAAAGGCTGACCATCACAAGAGACTATACCTAAACCAAAACCTGATGAGGGTTTTAGCCTTTTTGCCATGACTGAATTCACTAGCGCCCTAAAGGAGATGGGTGTTGCATATGCTTTAATTAATAAAGGGTTAGAGATAAAAGGTGTGGAGGTTCTAGAGGAGGTGTGGTCATTCTCTTCAACAATGTCTCTTGAAGAGAAACTTGTTGATTGGAACAAACCTCCAATCTATGATGAAAAACCAATTACTAAGAAAGAATATGCCATCATTCATTATGTATTTCAATATAATGGAGATAATACTTATCATCTTGGGGATTATGATCACATTGTCTATATGCATGTCTATGAAGATCCTTATTGGCAAGCACTCTTGCAATGATCAAAAAGGTCAATAAAAGAATATTCAGGTTCTATGAAGTTCAAGAATATACTTCTAAATTTAAGATATACAATGAAGAAATCATAATTTGTATTGGAGGCTTACATCACTAATTATCTATCAAAGGATTAATACTTATCATCTCGGGGATTATGATAACATTGTCTACATGCATGTCTACAAAGATCCTTATTGGCAAGTACTCTTGCAATGTTCAAAATGGTCAATAGAAGAAGATTTAGGTTCTATGAAGTTCAAGAAATATACTTCGAAATTTAAGGTATACAATGAAGAAATCTCAAATTGTATTGGAGGCTTACATCACTAATTATCTATCAAATGATTAGAAACAAAGAAGCACAGTGGAAGTGCAATAGCATATGTTGGTAGCCTCTCAACTGGTAACATGAATCCGAGATCGGATTCTCTCCAACCCGAAGAGAATGATGCAATATGGGATTTAGAACAATTGAGTAAATACTTACAAAGTTGATTTTGGAATAACTATCTTAATACATATAGGATGAAAGTAGTATTTGATGCGGGAGACTATGTTTGGGCCATTTTAATAGAGCAATGCCTACCGATTGGGCAATATGGAAAGTTGGCACCATGGAAGGTTGGACCATACGAGATAGTAGAAGTAATCAATGAGAATGCTTACACACTAAAGCTACCTAGCCATATACATACCCATGATGTTTTCAATGTCAAACACTTGATACCATATGTTGGTAATCAATCACATGATGATTTGAATTTGAGGAAGGATTCTCCCCAACCCAGTGAGGATCATGTAGTATAGGAGAAGGCCAATAAGTTCTATGCAAGTTGGGACCACTCCAAGAAACATAAGAAACTTGGATGACATCACTAATCCAATCGAGTAATCAACTACTAAGTTAGCGTCAATGTAGAACTTCTATTCTGGTTTGAATTTACCTAGTTAGTGTTAACACAGAATTTCCATCTTAGTTGAAATTTATCAAGATAGCGGCAGCACAGAATTTCCATCTTATTTCGAATTTACCAAGACAGCGCCAGCACGGAATTTCTATCTTAGTTCGAATTTACCAAGCTAGTACTTCTATTGTAGTTCATAATTACCAAATTAGTATTAGATCATGATTTTTGAAGTTTTGTTCAATTAGAACTTTCGTTTTGAAGAGTTTTAGTAGGATTCTATTATGGAGTGTTTTCATAGGATAGGAAGCTTTTTTGTAGGAGCCATAAGGGTGTATGCATATATAAAGAGTAACTAGGGGAAGGGTAAGACAATTTTTTATATTAAATTTTCTCTTAATTATTCGGTAAAGAATTCTTCTTCCTAGTAGTTTGACTTTTGCTCTTTTCTTTAAAGCTTTTCTCATGTGTTTTGTTTCTATACTGCGCCAAAGTGTGGATAAGAATAGGTCCATTCATACCTTGTATTAAAATTTAATTAATTATGACAAAGGGGATAATGAGGATCAAACACTAAACCACTTGCTCAAATAGGCTCATATACCATCTCAAGGAACCCTTCAACCTAAGAGTTTAAGGTGTTAGGTGAGGTCCTTGAATAGATTTTTGTTCTCTAACATTGATAATAATACGGTCAGCCATCATTTTGAGACAAATACAATAATAAAAGACATTGTTGTTCAAACAAAAGTCTTATAACCTTCTAAAAAATGGGATCTTACCCACTTAATGAACATCCAAAATGATAAAGGATGAAGTGGGATTCCTTAACAAAACTTCACCTTACAATAGAGACAACCCCATGGTGTTCAATGCAACAAAAGAGCCACCTGGGGGAGGGGGTCACCAAACCTAGCTAGACACAAACTCCAAATAACACCTTACAAGCAAGGAAATCTCAACAAAGCCCTCGATGACAAGGAAATGGCCTTTAAAACTTCCTTGTTTCTGCTAACTAAAACACTAAAAACTGTAGAACAATGCAACTCCACCTTGATCCTACTAATGCCCAACTGCTAGGCCCAATCAAGAACTGGTCTTAAGGCAAGAGCTTCAGCACCCTCCATCGAGTTTACCCGAGCTACCCCAAACCTCCAATAGAGAGCTGGCTTGCATGGTATGTGATTATATAACCAATGCCCACTTTTTCATAGTGGGCCCTGAAAGTTGCATCTACATTAACTTTTAGCACTTCCACAATAGAGAGGTCCACCTGGATGATCTAGCTCGAGCAACATCAGGACCACTTGCTTTTCACAATGCTCTTTCCCACAAGATGATGTCAGTAGTCAATCAAGGTGATAACCTACACTCAAAGGGTGACCAATTGAAATCATACCACCTTCGGATGATGTCAGAAGTCGGTATAGGTGATAACGGAAACTCTTAAATCTTATCTAGTCTAGTTCATCCTGATTTTAGAAGATTTTTTCATGAATCTTGTGGTTGTTTGAAGCTTCTGTGATTTTTTGTGGATTTTTTAAGGAAATATTTGCAAAAAATGTAGATTTCATGTGTAAGCTTGATTTGCATGTTTGGTGGATTTTTTCCTATAAAATCTAGTCTAATTGAGTCTTCTTATATTTTGGGAATGACAGGAAGTGGTTTTGCATTTTACTAAACCATAACATTCTTTTGGAAGATTTTATTCTTTGGAGTTTTACTAAACCATAACATTCCCACAAAGTTTTGCAGGTTTCAACCCCTTGTTTATTTCTCAATCGAGTTTTGAAATGTCCTCTTGGGTATGTTTTGTGCCAATTGGGTGTTATGTTTCTTCTTGATTGTTGAGAAACCCTTTTGACAAAGTATGGAATCATCAAAGGATGTTTATATGGGTTCTAATGTGCTTATAGGAAACATAGACACTTCTAATGGATTGATAACCACTATAAGACTTGATGGGACCAATTTTTTTAGAGTGGTCCCAATCGGCGAAGCTTACTATCTCAAGAAGATGTAAGTTGGGATTCATTATAGGTAAATAGGTGAAGGCAAAACCTAAAAAACCTAAAATTTGCAAAGTGGGAGTGGCACAACTCATTGCTAATGTCATGATTGGTTTGCTCAATGCAACCTCGTACGTCTCATAACTATATGTTCCTTTCCACTATCAAAGATATTTGGGATAGAGTTATTGCCCCCTAGTCCTAAGTTAATAATATAGCTAAGTGTATCAACTTTAAAGAGAGACTTGCGGTATGGATCAGGGAGATAAAATAGTGGCCATGTATTTTTCTTCTCTATAGTCTCTTTGGGAAGAAATGGATCACTTAAAGGCCTTGGAATGGAAGGATCTTAAAGATAGTGAGTAGTACCAGAAGTATATTGAGGATAATAAAGTCTTTGATTTCCTAACTAGCTTGAATCCTAAGTTTGATTTCAATAGGCAACATATTCTTAGTGTAGGCATTGCCTCTTGCTATCGCCTCTTCCTAGTGCAAGAAAAAGATAGTAGAAGGGCATCTATGATGTAACCTCTTGTGATTGAGTACTTAACTATGCCATCTATAAACCCAAGTCGAGCACTAGTAAGCATTTGTTATTGAGAAGGCTAACTATGTCATCTGTTAATATTACAAATAATCCAAAACATACTTAGGATGTAATTTGTGAATTAAACATCTATAAAAATGTAAAAGCAAAGTACTTAATGAAAGAATGGTAGGATCCATCTAATGGACGCCATAAAGGTTGCGGAATGGGTGGGCGAATTTCAAAAATTTTCCTACCTTCTCCCAACTGGGAATCATATTCCCTAAATTTAGAATACAATATTCAAGGATCCTACTTGAACCATAATCAAACCAGATCTGTACCAAAAGACAAATGGGAGGAATATACCTGATCCGGAGAAGCAGTATCTCCCAAAGTTGGTGTTCACACCCAAAGAATGCACCAAGAACCGTTCCTGCTGAAGATGACACAGCTGTGGATGGAACAGAACCAGCAGGGTGCGTCCTACACACTGGATCATTCACAAGAATCCTCTGGAAACACTAAACACTGAATCTTTTTAGTCTTTGTTGCAAGACTAATGTCAAGAACAGATTTCTTGACTTTCTATTTCTGCAAAGATCAAATCTTGCAAAGGTAGATGGCGGCGGCAGGAAGACAACTCCAAGGGCAAAAAAGGGCTGAACCGCTTCTTCTTCTTTCTCTGGAGTATGAATGAGATCCTATCTCAAATCGCAGGAGATATCCTATATCTCTTCAAAAGGTGGTTCGAAATCTAATGATTTCTCTCTCTTAGGGTTTCTCCTCCTTTCTTCTTGATTAAGAAACCTCCCAATGAGGAGTTATCCCAATCCAAATCAGTATTTGGATAGGGGATCATCTTAATCCTATCTGCAGATAAAGTTAGCTTACTCCTGATCTTATCAGGAGGTTACCATATTCAAATCTAATTTGAATTTGGTCTCCAAGAGTGGATAAGGCTAAAGGCCCAATCCTTTTACTAACATTAATCTCAGATTCGCCCCATGGATGGGTGATCATATCAGCCCATCTCAAAATGGGCTTTTGGCTCATTAAGTGTTCAGTGTCTAATTACTTTCCAATCTGTTGCCCAGTTGGGCTTCTTTGTATGGCATGGAACCCAAGCATTGATCTACACACCAGCCACATGGGTTCGGCCCAGCCTTTAATACAAGGCCTAGCCGAATTCACTGAAAAAACTCAATGAGCCCCCGAGTCCATCATATGGACCCTATGGGCCCAACACTTACATTAAGTGGTCCCTGGGCCAAGCCATCTTATAAAAACCCAGGGACTGTGGGTAGGTGCAAGATTAGCCCATCAGGTATTATCCTAAAAGGTCTTACACTTAACCTCTCAGCCCTTAATGATCAAGCACTGCCCGACAAGAGAGGACCTCTCCCTCGGCTGCAAGGAACAGTGCCGCACTCTCCTCTCACATGGATCCCGAGAATTAAAACCATTTGCAAACATTTTGAAACCGTACATATAAATATAAATATATTAATTTTGCAAAACAAAATTCCAATGATTGAAATCAACTGCCGACAGTTTGGTTTCCATCAGAGAGAGTGCATTCCCAATCATTACCCTTTGTCCGACAAAGTGGCTGATCCTGTCACGATCACCCACTCAGATGAATTCTCAAACTATCCAAACATACCCAGGTTTTGATCCCCGCTAAGGATCTCACTGATTGGTATATCAAAGACAGTCTGATCCGACACTTAGTGAAGTGTCATAATCGAGTCTAGGGGTCAGGTGTAACTTTCCAGTTTTGCCCATCTATCTCCAAGGTCCAGGGCAAGACTGGAAATCTGGTTCGGTTCAAGGATTCAAGTAATCCCATACTGCTTGTGCCTCGGGTCTTACCCTGATTGCTGAGACAGGCCATCCCAACACTTGGTGGCACACCAGCATCAGCCTTGGCAAGATAAATCTCCCCAGACTTATCCAATGGCTGTGAACATTTAAAACTAACACGAATCTCTATAAATGTCCAGTTTTAGGGTTTTACATAGAATTAAACCAAACAACATGAATCAAACATGCACTTTATTTATTTCCACTAAATAACAAAAGTACATCAAATCGGATTGAAGCTAAGGGCATACATAAACTGTCTAACACTTAAATGTTAGTAGCTAGCAATTAGTAGAAGTTAGTAACCAATGAAACTCTAAAACTACTGAATGTAAATATTAGTGTAGTCAATAGGGTTAATAAAGTTAGTAGCTTAGTAACTATACCTAGAAATATCTTGTAGTTTAAAAGAAAATAAACAATGTAAAGTGCAATGACCGCAAGATCAACAGATATTCAATTTTAAGTAGTTGGCTAAAATTTAGTAAATATGAATAGCAAAGTAACTACGAAATCTTGAAAGTAAAGAAAAGACAAAACAAGAAAACCATAGAAAGAGGCACATAGGATTTTTATAGAGATTTGATAAAAACCCCTTTCCTTTGTCTTGTACCTTAGATACCCTTTGAAGATTTCTACTAATACAACAAGATGGATTTTTAGGCACTAGCAAAGCCTTATAACCAATAAGACGTGTGAGTGCCTGCAATACCTTACAACAATAGGATTTGTGGGTGTTTGTACTACTTTGACAAAATTTGCGGGTACCTACCCAACCTAAATTTGTAGATCTTTAAGGTCTCTACCAAATAATGATTAGCCTTCAAGGTCCCAATAAAACCTACAATGGTATTCAAATAACCAAAACACCTATCACAAAGATATTATAAGTATAGCACAAGAAAGTATGATACAAAGTCTCTTAGTAGGTAGATATAAAAATATACAACTCAAACTATTTAGTTACGAGAGTTTGGACTCTAGATGCTTAGCTCAAAGAAGAGACACACAATAGATAGGTGGAACCGTGCAAGCTCTAGGGATTCTCAGTTTTTATTTTCACTTCTAAAACTATGGAAGCTCAAATATCTCTTTAAGAAATAAAGACTCTTGCTAACTTATTATCACAAAAACAACTAAAAACTATATACAATGATAGTACATGTTGTTTCACTTTCTTTCTTCTTTCTTGCTTTGAATCAATCTACGGACTTCTTTTTATAGTGGTTTTAAGAACAAGTGACCATTTTATAGATATTTAAGGACTTTTATTAAGCTGAGTAATGACTCAAAATGTCTCCAACATAATAAAAGGCTTGCTAAAGATAATAATAATCATTTAAGCCTTCAAATAGTCAAATTTCATCAAAGTAATTGACTACAATATCTTAGAAGTCTTTTATTAAACAAACAAAATGAATCTTTTTTCTACTCTACTCAATTAACTCCTACTAGTCAATCAATCAATATATGGTTTGACATAGCCTATCAAAGTCAGACGACTATATAGTTTTGTGTAGTCAATTACTACATATAGTTTGAGTATTTTAATGCCTCATCTGTCACAAATAGTTGACTATATCATGTATCTAGGACATTTTATGTCCCGATTGTCACAAGTAGTCAACTATATTAATTTTGGGTAATTGACTACATCATGGAGAAGAGAGTTGCAATGGCAGCCATGGGGAAGAGAGGAAAATGGAGGGGTGAAGGGATGAGAGAGAGAAAGAGACAGAGAGAGAAGAAACAAAGAAAAAAGAAAGCCTTGGAGAGAAGAGTTCTGAGGGAGAAAAACCATCACCCCGTTTACTGCTAGGTCTAAAGGTTCAAGAAAGTGAACAGTGTCCCCCAGAATTCGACTAGTTTGAATTGATTAGGGATTCGGGACGTATGTTAAAATTTATAGGAAGGGGGTGGCAGACTTATAATTTTGGGTATTTAGGGGTAATTTTGAGAGATGTGGGTCAAACCAGGTCTAAGGGGGGCTGAATGGTGGGGATTTTTAGGTCAAAGATTAGAGGGTTGAGATAGGTCCAACCATAGAGAGGGGTTTTGTGTGTGTGGGCCAGTGAGATTGGTTAAACTGAAATCTTTTTAAATGAGTGGGCAAATTGGGGTATTTTAGGCTAAAATTTGGCAAGGCGGGGTCTTAGGACATTCTAAGTTGATTAATGAGGTTGAGTTGGCTCAACTGGGCACAAATCAAGCTGATATGGAGGGGTAGTGGTTTAACCAACCTAGGGCTTTGAAATAGAATCTTGGTGTGATGAAGAAGCAAACAAAAATATTTTGGACTGAAATTTTACATGTGGGTATTTTAGGGTATCCAGGGTGTGGTGGAAATGTCTGATTGGTTCATGAGGGTCAAGATTGTAGGAATTTGGATCAACGAGAAGATCTGGAATAGAGCTTGGTTTGATGGAAGGGTAAAGGGGGAATTTTGGGTTGAAACTTTATTTTCCAAATTTTCCAAACATATCAATTTTTATCCCAAACCCTTCAATCTCTTTTTTCAAAATTGTTTTATTTTTCAGATTTTCTCTTCATATCAACCTCTCAAAGGTAAAGCTGCAACTTAGTCTTTTTATCTTTTTGTTTACAATGTTGTTTTCTCTGGAAAACAGTCACAATAGTAACTATATGAGTATTTTGGACATTTTCCTATTACTTTGTTAGAGGATTTTAGCAAAAAGAATCTACTTGCAACTATGTCAAAAAAATCGGAGGAGATGATTGCAATTGCCAAACTTCATGGCATCGCTTAGAATCTTCAGCAGAGGTTTTAGCAAATTACTCCAAAAATTAATTTGCTAATGAAAGTCATTTATATTAATTACAATTCATTGGTATCTATTTTTCTGAACGGCAATGGAAAGAACGTAGTTACACTCCTCTTTCTATTTTGTAATTGAGTTCATTAAAAATCCAAAATGCAGTCTTATGTTGCATTCATTTTAATTTCAAAGTTCCTACCAAAAGAAAATTAATTTCAATGCGGAGCATATTAGGTATCCCACATTGTTATGCTTTTGGTATTGTAATTAATTTAATATATTATGAGTTACCTGCACTAATAATCTTAATCATTCAATCTCTAACTCCTACTTCAAAGATTTTCTACTAAAGAATTTTATTAGTTATGACAATGCAATTTATTTTATTTTAGTCCCAAGCTTTACTCATTGTAGAAAAGGCTGCCATCAAAACATTTTATTAACATTGAAACAAGACATAATACAGTTTAGGCTGAGTTTGGAAGGAGTACAAATGCAAATATATAGAGTGCAAAACCTTATATTTTCTATTATTTTGTATGTATTTACGTTTTACATATTTGCATTTGTACTCCTTTCAAACTGAGCCCTAATAAGCACTTTCTGTAGCTTTTGCCATAAAAGCTATTTAGAAAATTCGACCACTTCATACATTGAATCATTTTTTTAACAGTCAAAAAACTAGTACAATTGAAAATAGACTTTTGGTGGCTATAATTAAGCAATTGAGAATATTAAAACAAGTTCAAGACTTTCTTGTTACATATAGTTTTTCCTTATTCTCTTAAGCTTTATATTGTTAAACCTACTAACTCAATGTTGGGTTTTAAACTGGGAGAGAATAGCTCTCTTTTTTGCCATAAGTCAAAATGGGGATGGTTTCTCGATATGAGAAAAATTGTAGATTTTGACCTTATTATCAGTCTTATGTTGTAAATCGAATCCTCAATTAAGGTCATACAATTAAATCTAGGTATTTATTAGGATATATAAGGCATTTCAATTGCATGAGACTTTCAAAGCCCTTGTGTTTGGTTTGAAGGGAAGAATAGGGAAATGGAAAGTTAGAGAAATCTTTACAAACCTTGTATAGATTTTCTACTTTTCCCTACCTTTTCCTTCAAACCAAACATAGCCTTAAACACTTCTTATAGCCTAAAGCTAGTTAATCTTAATACTTAGATATTGATATAGCAAGATTTAACCATTGCAGGTGTTTTTTCTGATGAAGAAGAAGAAGAAGAAGAAGAAGATGATGATGATGATGATGATGATGATGATGATGATGATGATGGTGAAGAAAAATGAGGAGCTATTGGCTTTTAACTTTCCATATTTTCAATAAAAACATAATCAGGATTCTGTAATTGCATTTTATCAACTTAATTCTCAATAGATACTAGTTGGTACCCTTGTGATTCACAAACTTTATTGAGAAATAATGAGAAAGGAGACTTATAACATTCTTAGTTAAGTAATTATTATAACTAAGCAATCGTAATATTATTGTAATTTTAGCAATTATATTGTTATAATTTTAATATTTTGTTAATCAAGTTTAATTTATTATTGACATAATCATTTTTAAATGAATATTAAATTTTAATTAAATTGAATTTTAAATTTTAATTTTGAAAGTTACAAATTTTTTTATTAACAATTATAATTTTGTTAATAAATTTATTAGTTAACTTTAAAAATTATTAATTAATATAATTACAAGTTTATTTATAATGGATGTAATTGTTTATAGCAATAAATTTTTTATTAAAAATTATAATCATGGTTTAGAAAACTAGACTGGACCGGCTGGTCAAACTGGTTGAACCATAACCTAGGGCTCTGACCAGTTTGGTCACACCCGAATAACTGGACTTGCTCAAAACCCATTGAAAACCGGTTGACCGATCGGTTTAACAAAGAAACCGGTGAACAGATCTTGGCTTCATGAAACCACCCGGGTCCATACATAAGTGAAATTTTAAAATATTGTTAAGAAAATTTGAACTCTAAGACTTTTTATTTTCATAAATTATTTATTTATTACTAATCCACCTCTTTACTTATGCCAATTAATGACTATTCAATTACATATTACATTATTATGCACATATTTTAAAGAAAATCTATACTACTTTAAAAGCACGAATAGCCTCAAGAATATTTCTGGAATTTTTTTAGGACAAAATTTACCCTTCCTTATTTAAGTTTATTGATAAAAAATGAGGTCTAAATCAGTTATTGATATTAAATAAGTTAAAAATAGGTAATTTTAACATGGCTAGAGCCATGAATTTTGAACGTAGCACCTCAGAACAGATTGAAGCTCTAGCTTTCCTTGAGGGCATCGGGCTCGCCATTGAATTACAGATCTCTTCCATCATTTTAGAAGGAGATGCGCAAAAGATAGTCTCTCAACTATTGAACCCCTCCTTAGTGGTTCCTTGGAGCATTCACCACTTGATAGCCGAGTGGAGTCTTTTGTGAAGTTTCTCTCTTTCTTCTGTCCCAATTGTTTATCATACGGGTAATTGTGTGGCTCATTCAATTGCAAAAAAGGCTTGTTCTTTGTCTAGGCCAAAGACTTGGTTTACCCCACCTAATTTTCTACTACTTGTACTATTTAAAGATGCAATGAGATAATTCAGCCTAGAGGCTTTTCAAAAAAAAAAAAGATATTCAATGCATTCAATTCCCTCTCATTAAATCATACATTTAAGGAATTAACTTGCATCAACCTTTATTGAATCATATTTTAAGGCACTTTCGTTTATTTTCATCATTAAATGCTATTAACTAAATCCATACATAATAAATTAATAATTCCAATAAAATATACTTAGAAAAAATAGTGTTTTCATCTACTAATGGTAAAAAATTAAACCATTTTGGGTTAAATGGGCCATCCATATTGCCACATTAAAAAATAAAATTCAATAAATAGATAAGATGCAAAAAAAAATATAAAAATTAAAGAAAAACATTTTTAACATCATATGTTTGACATGTTAAATAATAATAAGTGTGACAAATAACAAATGTTTTTATTAATGACCGAAATGGAACGTAAAATTTAAAAGGGCTTTTTACATAAAAAAATGAAGTGTGGCCATTTAGCTAAAAGAAATAGGTTTTCGAAAAAATAACCAAAAAGTGAGCGGGAGAATTTTTGTTTTCTTCTAGACTAAAATACCCCCAACTAAAAATCATATACGTCTACTTTCTCTCCCAAATCTCAGACCACGAATATCAACACTGTTGTGATTGGCATCGGCACTAGTCATTGCATCTATGATGGAGTAGACAACGCCAAGTTTCTCAACTTGTTCGCTGACTTGGTAGCTGAACAACGAACAGGGCTTATGAATTTCAAACCCAAAGCCATCTCGAATCGAAACCTTCTCGATCTCGTGGCCCCACACCAGCCTTAGCTTGACACCCGGTTGCACATCTAGAGTTTGATTGCGTCCAAGACATAGCTTGGTTGGTCTATAAGTACCCTTGAGAATCACTATCTCCAACCTCTATCTGCTCTGACAAAATCACTCTAACCGAACTCAAGAAGATTGCCTCGTCCACGAATGAACTTTCCTCCTCCCCTCACATGTTGTTTGAAGTACTCTCAGCTCACTTGTAGAGGAGCTAGGCTAGATCTCTAGATTTGCCAACAAACCAGACACTGAGACTACTCTTCAACGTCAACATTCAAGACCAAGTGAAGCTAGGTCATCATTTCTGTAGACCCAAACAAAAAAACAGTGACTCTTCATCCATCTCTATTCTCAGTTGAGTATAAACAATAACCAGAGATTATTAGGAGAATATCAAGTTGACGCAAGTTGCGATGAACCTGACTCTTGCAATAAAGCTACAGCTGTGATGAAGTTCACTCTCGGGAATGAATTTGTTCCCTTCCGTTGATCGGTTACGATTCAGTTACAGATCTGTTTTGTTTGTTCCTTTGTATTTGCCACGTAAGCATCTTGTAATAAATGTCTATATATACTTGATTATTTTAATGAAGATGAATCACTTTTTTTCTTCATCAATTCCGTGTCTCTGAGTTTTACATGGTATCAGAGCTATAGTTCCTCTCGGAAAATTCTGATTCTTGCAGAAAATTTTGATTCTTGATTCTAGTCCTCTTCTACTTCTTGTTTTGCCTTTCTTGACTCCAGTCTCCTTCCTTTTCTTGTTTTGCCCTTTTCTAATATCAACAAGAATGGTCGTGAATAGAAGTGGAAGCACCATGTTCACTATTGTTGATCAGATCTCTTCTTTCGGTGATCAGAATTCACCTCTCTACCTCCATACTTTTGATAGCATTGGCACAATGCTTGTTTCTTGTCTTCTTAATGGAGACAATTATATTCGTTGATAACACATGGAATTTTACACCAAACATCTTGTGTAGACACCCCTCAACAGAATGGGGTCGTTGAGCGCAAGCACCGACACTTATTTGAGATAATAGAAAGGGCTTCATGATTCCAAGTGCACCTGCCAATCGATTTCTGGGGAGAAAGTATCCTGACAGCAACTTACATCATTAATCACTTGCCTACTCTGATTACTTGCTGGGAAATCACTATATGAACTTCTTTTCAACAAGCCTTCTTCATATAATCATTTCAGAACATTTGGCTGCCTCTGTTATGCGAGTACATCCTGACGTGGCTGCGATAAATTTGATGCTCGTGCCACCAAAATGTGTGTTTGTCGGGTATCCTAATGGTCAAAAAGGATATAGATTATATGACTTGACAACCAAGCGGATATTTGTGTCCAGAGACATGATTTTCTTTGAACACAAATTTCCTTTTGTTGATGAAAACGTTTCTTTGGACCCACCTCAACCATCAACTGTGTCTCTAACGACAGTCAATGATACAATGGTTGATACAGTTCTTAGTAAAACACCTAGAATTGAACTAGTTTGTGACAGTTCACAGCCCCCTATTAGTTCGGAATTGACCGAACACACTAGTAACATAGACTTAGTCACTTCGCCAACCTCTGAACCTGTTGTTCCTAGCCCTCCAACCTCACATAACCATCGCCCACTTCAATCCAAAAGACCTCCTCCACACCTGGCTGACTACATTTGCCCAACACTTCAGTCACAAACTAACTCATACAGCACCCACCACCCAATCTCCAATTTTTTATCTATGAATTCAATCCCCCCTACACAACCTTAGTTGTCTTGTTATGATGAAACCAACAAGCATGACTATTGGAAACAAGCCATGTCCCCTAAGCTAGATGCCCCTGATCGCACCCATACCTAGACCTTGACTAACCTACCACCGGGAAAGACTCCCATTAGGTGTCGTTGGGTCTACAAAGTCAAGTGCAAATCTGGTGGAACTATTGAGCGTTACAAAGCCCGCTTGGCAGCAAAAGGCTATACTCAAACTGAAGGCATTGATTATATAGAGACATATGCCCCAGTTTCTAAGTTAGTAACTATACACTGCCTCTTTGCATTGGATGGACGTAGACAATGTGTTCCTGCATGGTACTCTCCATGAATAAATCTACATGGTGCCTTCACCAGGACTCCTGCCTCCTAAGGATCAGTGAGTCTGTCGCTTGAACAGATCCATTTATGGCCTCAAGCAAGCCTTGTACAATTGGCTTAAAATTCTAGCTCATGCTCTTCGCCAACGAGGATTCAAGCAATCCATTGCTGATAATACTCTCTTTACTTCAGTACAATCAGGAAGCATTCTAGTGGTACTTGCATATGTTGATCACTTGGTGATTGTCGGAAATGACCCAACCTGCATTTTTGCTCTTAAGGACTACCTATGGCAGTGTTTTCCAATCAAGGATCTTGACATTCTTCAATATTTTCTTGCCCTTGAGATCTCTCAGTCTTCTTCTGGCATTTTTCTCAGTCAAAGCAAATATACCCTTGACATCCTTCAAGATGTAGGCATGCTAGGATGCAAACCTAGTATGTTTCCCATTGCACAACAACATCATTTGGGACCTAAATCTGGTGAACCAATTGCTCAACCCAATCAGTACAGACGACTTGTGGGTCGTCTTCTCTATCTCACTATTACGAGACCAGAACTCACTTATTCAATTCACATTCTAAGTCAATTTATGAGTGATCCTAGACAACAACATTTGGATGTTGTAGTACACGTCCTCCGATACCTGAAGGCTACACCTGAGCAAGGTATACTTCATCCAGCTGATTGTGATCTCCAATTGCGAGCTTATTGTGACTCATATTGGGCTGGTTGCCCAACCACTCAGAAATCCATCATCGACTATTTCAAAACTCTTGGACAATCTCCTTTGTCATGGAAGAGCAAGAAGCAAGCAACAACGGCCCACTCCTCTACTGAAGCAGAGTACCGCGTAATGGCAGCCGCCACCAGCAAACTATTATGCCTAAAGCAAATCTTCTCTAATCTTGGTCTCTCTCATCCACAACCGATGCAGTTTTACTGTGACAACAAGGCAACACTCCACATCGCCGTCAATCTGGTATTCCATGAGCGCACCAAACACAATGAAATAGATTTCCACTTCATACGAGAACACCTTCAGTCCAAAGCTACAACTACTCGTCTACCTACATCAGCTCAGCCTGTAGATATCTTTAGTAAAGCAGTTGGCCAAGATAGATTTGTATCTTTATTACCCAAGTTGGGAATTTTTAACCCTCATGCTCCAACTTGAAGGGGGAATTAGGAGAATACCAAGTTGATGCAAGTTGCGATGAAGCAACTTGCGATGAACCTGACTCCTGCGATAAAGCTACAGTTGCAATGGATTTCACTCTCGGGAACGAACTTGTTCCCTTTCGTTAATTGGTTACGGATTTGTTTTGTTTGTTCCTTTGTATTTTCCATGCCAGCCTCTTGTAATAAATGCCTATATATACTTGATTGTTTTAATGAAGATGAATCACTTTTTTTCTTCATCAATTCCATGTCTCTAAGTTTTATAGAGATCAGTTCAAGAGGAGGAAGAACATGAATAGTAAGTTCTATCTCCTTTCTCAATTTGATGAAAAGGGGCAATTTGGTAAAAAATCTTGCTTACCGTTTTTATAATATATTTCAAAATGCATCGAAATTTACAAATTCATGAAACTTTATTAATATTTTTCTAAAAAGCCCTAACCAATTGGAAATATAACTATTTTCCTATTCTTTCACATTAAGTTTCATATCTAAGGTATATTCTCTCATTAAATGCTATACTTGAGATATATTTTTTGCATAATTAAATTCTATTAATTAAATCCATAACATTAATTCTAATAGTATAAAAATAAAGATTTTGAAAAGTAATTTGAAAAAAAAAAACATTTTCTTCCCTCCTCGTGGTGGGTAAACAATTCAACCATTTGGGGTCAAATGGGCCATAATAAAATAATAAAAAATTAAAAATATATATAATATATAATACAGAAAATAAAAATAATTGGGCATATCTCAAATATTGTATATTCATTATACTAAACAAAAATAAGTATGAAATGTAAGAAGTATTTTTATTAAGGAAAAATGGAATAACAAATTTAAAATCAACCTAAAATTGAAATGAAATCATAGTCAAATAATAATATTTTTAAAAATAGAAAATACAAAGAATCACAAAAATAAAAAGTAGAGAAAAAATTGGCCACATATCTAATATTATATATTTATACAAATAAAATATTGGGTACATCTTTAATATTATACATTCATTATATTGAACAAAAATAAGTATTATACATAAGAAATAATTTTGTCAATGATGGAAATGTAATACAAAATTTTATGTCAACCTAGAAACCAAACTATTTTTCTTTTTGGGTGGTGAGTTAGTGGTTTGAATAAACTGGATTAATTAATAATATGATAGTTAAATAATAAAAAATGTATAAGTAATCAAAAGAATATATAAAAATTATATATTAATTATATCAAAAAAAATTATGTGTGATAAGTAAAAATTATTTATATAATGTAGATGAAATATGTAATTTAAAATTAATCTAAAAACAAAGCTATTTTCTGATCTACATGGTGGGTAAATGATCCAAAATTCCAAAGAAACTCATGATGTCAAAACACAAAAAATGAAAAAGTATAGAATTTTGTCAAAAACATTTGGGAACATTTCTAATGTTATATATTCATCATATTAAATAAAAATAGTTGTTAAAATAAAAATTGTTTTTATTTATAACAGAAATGGAATAAAAAATTTAATAATAATAATAATAATAATAATTGTTATTGTAATTTAAAATTTTCATGTGCAATGAACATGCACATTTACTACAAGCATTTAAGTTAATTTTTAATTATAGTGTTACTTTTATTAAATTTCAATTTCTATCTTAACTATGATATATATAAATTTTGAGTAATTAATATGAAGAAATTTTAGTGTAATTAATTACAAGTAATTAATATGATATATTTAAATAAATTACACAAGTAATTACTAGTGTAAGTTAAAAGACTTAAACCCTATTCGTTTGTTTTAAAAGTTTAAGAATATTACCATCCATCCACTATATTTAAGTACATTAAAAGTTGTAAAATATATTATATGTAGTATTTATATAACCTATAGTATATATGTATATGCCATGTCATCATGGTTCGACCCCGGTTGAACCTCTGACCCATGAACCACTCCCTTCTCTGGTTCAATGATCGGTCTATTTCTCTGAACATTGATTATAATCTTTATTGTAATACTCAATTCCTAATATTATTAACTAATTATATTAGTTAATTAACTTATGTAATAATAGTTAATGCTATTATTATTTAATAACAATCCCACCTTGTATAGTGCTTATTTGGCCCAAGCTATGTGTTTTAGTGAAGAAATCTAAATGACTAAAAATCTTCCACATGGCAAATTAATTTGACATATTTGGAGGATAATATGCAACGGTCCATCTCAGCCAGAATAAATTTTCAACTCACAAAAGAATGCAAGTCTTACCTATCAAAACAATTTCTATCATGGTAAAATAATGGTGTACAAGCATATTTACCATAGAAGGTCAGAACTTCGAATTGCCCTAGTATCAATGGCACGTGAGGAAGCTTGAGAAAGGCATACCCTTGTATTTCTCTCTCTCTCTCTCTCTCTCTCTCTCTCTGTTTCTAAGCCGCTTTTGCATTGAAGGTCCTGAAGAAGATGGTTCACTTTGAGTTGGTCCAATCTCCTCATGAACCTCATCCTCTTCTCATGCTTCCACTTTGGACACCAAATATTTTGCCATACAGTACCACATCCTAGACAATCTTTCACCTATAGAATATAAAAATTGCAAACTTAAGCAATTTACCACACACAATATCTGGCTAGAATGATAAGAGAACAAGTAAGCTTATATAAGATGGACACCCTTTTTTTAGAGAATTTCTTCCTTAAATGATATCTTATGAATTCGAATAGTGCATCTTCCATTTTGACAACAAATGCCCCCTCTCTAAAGTTTGAATTGAAAAATAAGCAAAGGTAAAATTGTCATTTTACATCTTCATTTAGTAATGCTTATTTGATAAAAATACATAAAAGTACTTCTTTTGTTCAATAATTGGAAAACAAACTATATCAAAAATGTTATTTACATCTTTCATTTAATGCTTATTTATACTATTATTAAAAGTGTAAATAATGGTGTGAAACTTTTGTTCGACTAAATTACCCCAACTTTTGAATTTGGTTGTTGTCTAATTTTAAGGATGGAAATGTAATTTGAAAAACCACTTTTCTCCTTATTCATATCCCTTTCATTAAGTCTTATATTTAAATTATTAAATCCCATTAATATTCATTGAATCATTTTTTGACTAGAATACCCCTGTTTTTAAATTTGGTCTCTCTCTAATTGTGAGGAAAAAAATGTAATTTGAGCTACTACATTTCTCCTCATTCAATTCCCTCTCATTAAGTCTTATCTCAAGGAATTAACCCCCCATTCTTAAGGTTTTAACAAATAAATTCTATCAATTAGATCTATATCCAACACTTTTAATGATATAAAATACATGTTTTTTTTTTAAATTTACCCAAAAATAAAACTATTTTTCCATCATGGTGGCAAATAAATAATTCAACCATCTAGGTCAAGTGGGCCAATCCATAATGTCATAATTAAGTAAAAACTTTAAAATATAAATAAATAACAAATATAGAAAATTTGAGCATATCTCTAATGTTGTATATATATTAATCATATTAATGAAAAATAAGTATGATAAATAATAATTATTCCTATTGATGTTAGAATGAAATATAAATTTAAAACTAATCCAAAAATAAAAATTATTTTTGTAATGGCAGGTCAATAATTCAGCCTTTTTAGTCAATTGTGTCAACCCTTGATATAATAAAAACAGAAAAATATAAAAAGACAAAGACATTATGTAATAATACAAAATTTTACAAGTAACATTTAGGGCCTGTTTGTTTCCTCTTAATAGTCAATAATGCACTATCCAAAAATCTCTTAAGAGGAATCTTTTAACTTTAGGAGAAAACCGGTTGTTCATTTCCTCTTATCTCTTATTTCTTAAAGTGCAATCATACAATTTTTTGTTTTCCAATGATACCCCAAAAAAGACAAACAAAATCTCCCATATATGGGGTCAAAATGGACATTTGATAATTTTTAGAATTCAGAATTCAAAACAAAATTCTCTGCATTCAGAGTTCAGAGGAAAGAAAATTTTACCAATACCAATATACCTCTTAATGTAATTATTGCATTTTCAGATGTTAGATTTCAAAGCAAACGAACAGACCCTTAGGAACCTATATAATATTTTATATTAATCATATTAAAAAGAAATATGATAAATAATAATTGATTTATTGATATTGGAAATAAAATATAAAATTTAAAACCAACCCAAAAATGAAATTGTTTTCCTAGTGGCGGGTCAACAGTTCAACCTTCATATTAAAATTTAGGCACGATAAACAAGAATTGTTTTTATTTTTTATTGATGATATAAATTAAATACAAAATTCAAAACTAACCTAAAAATGAAATTGTTTCCCTTTTTGGTGGTAGATAAATTCAACATTTTAGGTCAAATGTGTCAACTCATGAGGTTATAATTAACTAATAAAATTTTAGAAAGATAAAACACAAAAATATACAAAAAATATATGAATTATGTAGAAATTATTTGGGCATATCTCTATAATAATGAACCATAATAAGTTTGACAAATAATAATAATTTTAATTTATAAACATAAAAAATATAAAAAGAATTATAGAAAATTTTGGAAACATAATATATACTATCATCATCACAAAATTTGTCATATGCAAAACACACACACACACACACACACACACACACACACACATATATATATATATATATATATATATATATATATATATATATATATATATATATGTATATGTATATACTAGCCTCTTAGAAAGAAAAAAGAACCAAGTCATTGGCCATATTCAGGGCTTGAATGCTTAAACCCCACCCATCCAACCAAAACACCATGTATAAACAAGACAATAAGAATAAAACACTTTTATGAAATCACTTTTACAAAAAAACTCTTACAGAAGTACTTTTACGAAAGCACTTTTATAGAAGTACTTTTATAAAAGCACTTCTGCGAAAGTAGTTTTATGGAAGCACTTTCAGAAAATGAATTTTATGAAAGCTCTTGTACTTTTATAAAAGTACTTTTACAAAAGCACTTCTACAAAAGTACTTTTATAAAAGTCTATGGAAGTACTTTTCAAAAAGTGCTTTTACAAAAGTATTTTTATAAAAGTACTTTTACAAAAGCATTTTTCCGAACTTCTACGAATGTACATTTATAAAAATACTTTTGCGAAAGCACTTTTACAAAAGTACTTTTATAAAAGTACTTTTATAAAAGCACATCTACAAAAGTACTTTTATAGTGTCTATGGAAGTAATTTTCGAAAGTGCTTTTATAAAAGTAATTTTACAAAAGAACTTTTCCGAAGTACTTTCAATAAAGAGCTTTTGTAAAAGCACTTTATGAAAAATATTTTTATCTAAGTACTTTTACGAAAGTGTTTTTTCAATGCTAAAAATGCTTTTATATATTTTTTGATATTTCATTCAGTTTGAATTGAATCCAATCCAATCCAATTACATTTTAATAGATTGGATTGGATTTGGTTTGTATTGTATTTGGACTGGATTGGATCCAGTGCATTTATAAGTGGACTGTCATTGGACTGAATTGGGTTGGACCAAATCCGTCCAATTGAATTCAAAACATATGAACCAGCTACCCGATTCAACGATGGCATGAATGAACCGTCAGTATAAATGCAGAATTGGGATTCTTCTATTTGTTGAATACTCCATATTTTCCTTGTCAAGGGGGGATATGTACAGAGATAGTTGTCTATATTAATTCAGAACAGATATGGGATCTGGAGAGATATTTTCATGCAACATCATGTTCCACGTTGAATCCCACCTGTAATCCATCCCAAACTGCCCTTGCAAACAGGCAAAAGAAAAATAAATGATGGGTTGTTTCAGTAGCTTCATTGCAATGCAGGATTCTTAATTCCTCTTTCTTCCTTTAGAAACTTTAATTTATCTATAGTGAGGACAGCTTCCACAGAAATATGTGGAACCTAAAAGGATTTTTTTTTTATTCCATATGAGTTGCCATGGTACAAGTTGTTAGGAAGATGCCCATTCCATATAGAAACAAGTAGTTTAGGCTGATTTTACTACGTGCGTGTGTGAGAGAGAGAAAGCATACGAGCTAATCATGGTATAAGTGAGAGGTAGGTTTTAACTTTCAATATTTCTACAATTGTGCTTGAAAGGAAGAGTTGAAGTAGAAGTTGTTTATCCCATCAACCATCCAAATGGAGCAAATCTTTTACATTCGTTATAGTGGAGTTGTTAACAAATGTTTAATTTAACTTGCATGGTGTTTGGAAGCGTGAGTGTTTTTTGGGACCGATTTTTAAGAAAAAATGCTCATGCTTTTAAGACCCATTTTTTACAAAAAAAAAAACGCTTCTGCCACCTAGGCAGTAAGCAACACTATGTTGTTTGGTAAGGTGATTTTCATCACCGTTTTTCATGTATGTACTGACAGATAAACACCACATAGGATATACATTAATCAATCATTGGGAGAAACGATTCACAAAAATTTGGCGTTTCATGCATCAGTGGGATCCCAATTTTTAAGGCATGCCCGATTTTTTAATAATCAGCTGAACCAAACAATGAGATAATGGGTGTTTATTGAAACGCCTATGTGGATCTGATATGGCACTGCTTTTTTTAAAAACGGCCACGATTCCAAACATAAGATAAATGAAAGAAAACAGTAAGAGATAATAATAGGAGAGAATCATTAATTGTTGGTGAAGAAATCCATGCACGTCAGGATTCTTATCGTTATCACCCCTTTCAAACGCAGCGGGGCCAGCGGTAACACAAAGTGTGGATATGTACTTTTCATGGAGAGTGCCAAGGTAGGTGCACGAGCAGTTCGAATTTCCTGTTAACTTTTTCTTCCTCTCTTCTCTACCAACCCACTCAAATCAGGTCACCTGTCCCTATCTGTTCAACCTCTCAACAAATATCCAACAAAGATTAATCCTCCCTTAATTTTATTTTTTATGCATTAATCTTTTGGGAAAAGATTAGCAAAATATCCGAACTGGGGTTAGGCGGCCCATGATGCACAACCCATCACCTCTCCCTCTCTCGAGTCTCGACTGGGACTGGATTCTAGACATGGCCACAGCTGGGAGGTTGATGGAGCCTCGATTCAATTAAAATTCATTTTATGAGGAACATATAATGCAAATATGCAGTAGTGGTTTTTAAATTTTTATTTTCAATCCATGACAATTAATTGGGAAATTAAAATTTGAGTGGGATTTGGATCTGAGCGTTGCTTTTTGAAAGGATGCTTTGTAGTTAGAAAGACAAGAGACATGAAGAAGAGAAGAGAATCAGTGACTTAGTAGTTAAAGATCTCTGGACGCTTCTGCTACAAATCAAATATATATACAAAAATTACAGAGACTAACAGAAGAAAGGGAGAGATTTTAAATCCTTCATTAAATTTTGCCAGAACCGTTTGGAGCGGTCTTTGGCCTATAAAAGAGTCTTTTTCCTCTTCTCCCCGTCTTTCTGCAAACCTTGACGAAATGGTACCGAAACGGTCTGTTTTATCTTTCTGATTCGACACTTCACCCTTCCTTTGTTGGTTTTCGGCACTGCCGTCTTCTGCAAATAAAGTTGCATTTAAGTGGGGTTTCTGGCCGAGACCGAATCAGCCCCCACAACTTCCCATGACACATCCCCGCCGAATATTAGGAATATTTCTCAATGATGACATCATCATTCCTGATATTATTATTGGGAGATGTTTCCAATTCACGGGCGGGGATGTGCCGTGGAAGGTTGTTGATGGAGTGCCAGCTCGTGACCAGCCGGTGCTAGATCCGTTTTAGGGAGGAATTCATATGCTAGATATCCATCGTCGGATGAGGGGCATCGAAGACTTCTACTTAGTATCGAAGACTGTTATTTTACTTATTCTACAATTTGTCCTTAGACACATTATAAATACTTCTTATGTTTTAAGTTTTAAGAACAACAATAATATTTTCTTTATCAATTCATTCTACTGTTCTATTGAAGTCGTACGTTGAGTTTCCTTCGTGAGTGAGGTTGGTCTCTCGACCAACATTCGGCCGGAGGGTTCGCTTGTGCAACCATTGCTGTTCGAGCAACTCACGCTGCGTCAGGTGGTACCAGAGTGGGAGTTCGCCCAATTAGATGGCCAACCAAGACGGTAGCAGTCGCAACCAACCCCGTGACGGAGATCAGGGGTTACAAGTTGTTTGGAGAGCAATTGAAGAGCAGCGAACAGCCACTCGTAACATTGAGCAACAGTTGGTAGAGATCGCTGGACAACTACGGACTGTGTTGCGAGAGGATGTTCCAAGGAATGGGAATAATACATTGAATCAAGTCGGAGGAGACTGTTAGACAATTTTGTATGCCCTTAGTTTCAATCAGAATGATGTACTTTATAAGTTTATTGTAAATGAATAAAAGTACATATTTGATTCATGTTCCCTTGGTATTTTCTGTGTAATACCCTTAAACTGGACACTTAATGAGACTCGTGTTAGTTTAGAATGTTCACAGCCAGTGGGTCGATCTGGGGAGACCTATCCTGATAAGGCTAACACTGTTGTGCCACCAAGTCGATTGGGGCGGCCTGTCTAAGCTACTAGGGTGAGACCCTAGGCACACACAGTGTAGGATTGATTGAATCTTTGAACTAGATCAGATATCCAGTATTGCCCTAGACCATGGAGATTAATGGGCAAAACTAGAAAGTTACACCCGACCCCTAGACTCGATTATGATATTGCACAAGGTGTCGGATTGGGCTGTCTTTGATGTACCAATCAGTGAGATCCTTAGCGGGGGTCAAAACCTAGGTATGTTGGGGCAGTCTGAGAATTCATTTGAGTGGGTGATCATAGTGACAGAATCAGCCCCTTTGTCGGACAAAGGTAATGATCGGGGATGCACTCTCATTGATGGAAACCAAGACTGCTGGCAGCCGATTTCAATCGTTGAGATTTGTTTTACAAAATATATTTTATATGAGATATAAAAGTATATATATTATGGTTTCTAAAATGTTTGCAAAAAGTTTTAATTCCTGGGATCCATATAAGCAGAGAGTGCAACACTGTTCCTTGCAGCCAAGGGAGAGTGCAACATTGTTCCTTGCATCTGCCCACAGTCCCTAGGTGTTACAAGGTGGCTTGGCCCAGGAACTACTTAGGGTGGGCCCTTTTGGTCATTGGATGACCTCCCTCAGTGGTGGGCCCCACACCTCATGGAAAGGATTCGTGCGGGACCCTAGCCGATTTGAGCCCACCGAAATCTAACTTTATGAAAGTCAGTAGGAGCCACTTGGGTTTGACCTAGATCAAACTAGGGCGTAATTGATTGTTCTCTCCAGTTAATATGAGTGCATGTGATAAGGAGATTCATGTGATGAACTCTCTAAAGGCCTTCCATCATTAGCATGAGGATGGGTCATTTAGTAATGAGGAAACGCACCAGAAAATGGGCTATCCATTTGCTGTTGGGCTTGTCTGAGTGTTTCATAAGATGATAGGGGCGTCATAGACCGATGTGGGAGGGTCTTCACCAGAAAATGGGAACTCTCTCACGGTACCTTGGCGTTCACGAATATGATGGGTAAGCACTCACTGGACAGAAAGGTTTACCTAAAAACGGCTCTGAACCTTGTCTGACAGAGGCCAAAGGGAAAGCTCATATGATGAGTGGATATGATCATTCACAGAAAGGTGGGGGGTTATGCAACTGAAACAGTTGGCTCCATGCACCCTATGTGATTTCCCACATTTCCAGAGACAACCCGTAGTCTCCGTCACTGAGAAAGGAGGGAAATCTTAGAGATGAATAAATGGGAATGGAACGTAGATTAAAATCCATATCTATGTAATGAACATGAATCAAATTAGGTAGTGGACTGATGTTTGCTCTTTTATCAGAAAATGGCAAACGGACAATTTGCAAAGCTGCTTGATGACAACAAGCTGAAGGGCCCAAACTATGCCGACTGGTACAAGAACCTTATGTTGGTCTTAACCTCTAAAAAGTTGGATAAGGTAGCCAAGAATCCTGCCCCGGATCGTCCGGGAGATAGGGCTTCTGATGTCCGGAGAAGAGAACACCAAGAATGGGAGGAGAAAAAGTCTCTTGCCCGCTGCTATATCATTGCCTCCTTGGACAACCCAATTCAGAGGCAGTTCGATCAAATCGAATTTGCTAAGGACGTATTGGACAGTCTCAAGACAATGTACGAAGAGTAGAATCGTTCTACTCGGCAGAAGGTCTTGAAACAGTTCATGACCGCGCAGATGTCCAAGGGCCAACAGGTTCACGACCATTGTCTCCAGATGATGGGTTATATCAACGAACTGGAGGTTCTTGGATCCGGGCTGGATCTGATAACACAGATTGATGATATTCTCAACTCTCTGCCTCCAGCCTTTAATCCATTCATCATGAATTACAACATGAACAAGCTGAACGTCAGCTTGCAGGAACTCAGCAATATGTTGTAGAGGGCCGAAGAATTGATTAAAAAGGATGAGCCCATTGCCATGCTTGTTGAAACTAGCAAATCGGGTAAGAAAAGGAAGGCAAAGAGAAAGCCCCAGAAGAAGGCTACCAAACCCAAGAAGCAGAGGAAGGACAAGGCATCGGATGCCTGCCACTTCTGCAAGAAGATCGGCCACTGGAAAAGGAATTGTCATGCCTACCTGGAATCCAAGAAAGGTAATCTCGAAACTTGTGTTATAGAAACCAACTTATTGGTAGCTTCTGTGTCCTGGTGTATTGACTCCGGGGCTTCAACTCATCCGTGTAACTCACTGCAGGGGTTCAAGATAAGTAGAAGGCTGAGTGAAAGAGAAGCTACGCTCTACTTGGGAACTACTGCAACTGTTGCAGCTACAGCCTTAGGAACCGTGGAGTTAATTTTTAGAGAAGGAATTATTGTACTAAGAGATTGTCTTTATGTACAAAATTTAAGGAGAAATTTGATTTCTGTTTCAAAACTGTGTGCAGATGGTTATTCTGTCTTCTTTAGTAATACAATTACTATTAAAAGAAATAACAAATTCATCGCATATGGGGAACTGGAGAACGGTCTCTATGTTCTACATCCTTCTCTAGAAACTAACATAACCGAAACTATGTCGGTTGAAATCCCCAATAAGAGAGTTCGTGATACAGTTAATCCCACATGCCTGTGGCATTACCGACTTGGCCACATCGGTGTTGACTGAATCACAAGGTTGGTAAAAGATGGTCATTTGGATTTTCTAACTATAGAAGATCTTCCCACTTGTGAGCCTTGCCTACGAGGTAAAATGATGAAACGACCATTTGACGATAAGCCTGAAAGATGTACAGGCACACTTGACCTTATACATACTGATGTATGTGGTCCCCTGAGTGTTAGGACACGGAATCAACACATGTATTTCATCACCTTCACAAATGATTTTTCACGATATGGTTACATGTACCTAATGAAACACAAGTCTGAATCCTTTGAAAAGTTCAAGGAGTTCAGACAAGAGGTCGAGAAACAGTTAAGGAGAGAAATTAAAGCCCTTCTATCAGATCGAGGTGGCGAGTATCTCTCTGACGAATTCAGGGACTACTTAAAGGACAATGGGATAATATCACAATTAGCTCCTCCTGCTACACCACAATTTAACGGTGTTTCAGAGAGGAGGAATAGGACCTTATTGGATATGGTCCGGTCACTTCTCATACACTCAGAATTACCCACATCCTTTTGGGGTTACGCATTAGAGACTGCGATTTACATGCTGAATCGGGTTCCAACCAAATCGGTTCCGAACACTCCATATGAACTTTGTACCGGAAAGAAACCAAGTGTCAGACACTTGAAGATTTGGGGTTGTGTAGCACACGTTAAAAGAACGAGTGCAGACAAATTGGAATCCAATACCAGTCGTTGCCTATTTGTAGGCTACCCAAAAGGCTTTGTGGGTTACCTATTCTATGACCCGAGTGAGCAGAAGGTGTTCTGCAGTCGAAATGCACAATTCTTGGAAACATATTACATCTTGGACATCCATCGTCAGGAAGTAGTTCTTGATGAGAACGCAGGAGCAGTGGGAGATGTCCTACAAGTTCCAGGTAGTGACCAACCTAGAAAATCCACTCGGGTATCCATGCCACCAGTCCGTTATGGTTATGACCAGAATAGTTACCTGGTAGAAACTTTGACTAGTGAGGAAGATCCCGTGACTTATGCGGAAGCTATGTTGGACATAGATTCCCAAAAGTGAGTGGAGGCCATGAGAGCTGAGATGGACTCAATGGAGACCAATGGAGTTTGGACTCTAGTAGATCCGCCCTCCGGAGTAAAAGCAATCGGTTGCAAATGGATTTACAAGAGGAAGAAGGGCCCCGATGGTAGAGTTGAGACCTTCAAAGCTCGTCTGGTGGCGAAATGGTACACTCAGAAAGAGGGCATCGATTATGAGGAAACCTTTTCGCCTGTGGCCATGCTTAAATCCATTAGGATCCTACTAGTTGTAGTAGTATACCATGATTATGAGATTTGGCAAATGGATGTCAAAACTGCATTCCTGAATGGAGATCTTACTGAAGATATCTATATGCAGCAGCCGCAAGGCTTCATTGCTGCTGGTCAGGAACACATGGTATGTAAACTAAATAGATCCATTTATGGACTTAAACAAGTTTCTAGGAGTTGAAACATCTGTTTTGACTCTGCTGTCAAATCGTTTGACTTCAAGCAGAATCCAAATGAACCCTATGTTTACAGGAAGTACAGTGGAGATAAGATTACCTTCTTAGTTTTATATGTAAATGACATTCTACTCATTGGGAATGATGTAAGAATGTTAATTACGGTGAAAGTATGGCTTTCACAGCAATTCTCCATTAAAGATCTTGGAGAAGCCTCCTATATACTAGGTTTTTGACTCTATAGAGATAGATCGAAGCGAATAATAAGATTATCCCAATCTGCTTATATTGACAAAATAGTCAAAAGATACAGCATGGAGAACTCCAATAAAGGAAATGTTCCTTTCAGACACGGAGTTACTCTCTCCAAGAAGATGTCTCCCAAGACCTCTGAGGAGATTAATGGCATGAAGGACGTTCCCTATGCCTCTGCCGTAGGTACTACATCAATTTTATCAATGTAAAACTTTACACTCTTTCACCCATTATGTTTTTCAAAAAACAAGTCAATTTCACTGTCTATAGATCTAAATTAGTAATGGGTTTTTAAATTTGTCACTATAGGCTATATTGACACTACTTGTTAGGGACATGGGTGATTGAGCAGAAAGAGTTTTGTTTTGTTGTGATTAGCGACTTCCCTATTCTCCTTCACTATTCAGAACTGAAGAAATGGCTCAACCTCCATCCCTCCATTGAAGACTTCTTAAAGTTTTGAGACTTTTGACAAGCAACCAAGGTGATAGTTTTTCCTTTCTTTCTCTTCTTCACCTTTCCGATTCTAGTGCATAGGTTTTCTTAGAGAACTGGAGCCTAGGCCATAACAACAGCCCGAATCACAATTCTTCCTTCTCTTTTGAGTTTCTAGTAGAAATAGAAGTTGAAAACAGAGTTTTGAGTTTACATTTGATAGGGTTCCTTCTTCATTCTATTTTTTTTATTTTTCTTTTCAGGTGAAAACTCAAAATAGAGTACCATTGTAACAAAGACTAAGTTGACTAACCAACAAGGCAAGAACCAGTCACAATTTGTGTATTCACGACCAATCAAACTTCAAAACACGAGATGCTCCACTATTTTAAACTTTCCACGTCCCAAGCCACAAACTAGTATTATTTACACGGATGTAGTAAGTGTGGACGTGCATTGCACATGGCAGCTTGATGATAGTAATAATATTTTTCTAAAATTTTTAGTTGTGTATAAAAATTCTTATTTATCATATTTATTTTTGTTTAATATGATAAATATATGACAACAGAGATATGCCCAAATGATTTCTACAAAATTTATCCATTTTTTATACCTTTTTGTCTTTATCTTTTTTTCTTATTTGTTGTACCTTTTTTTTTCTTATTTTTATTATTGTTGACCCACCACCAAATAAGAAACAATTTCATTTTTGGACCAGTTCTAAATTTTGAATTTCAGTTCTAATAACAATAAAAACAATTATATATATATATATATAATTTGGTTCCATTTTAAAAGTTTTAATATTTAACTAAGACATCATGGGTTGACCCATTTTAACTTGGTTGAATTATGATGTTAAACTTGGTTTTTATACTGTTAAAACTATTGGATATAGATCTAACGGCACAATTAATTTAAAGCAAAAAAAAAGAGAGAATTTGTTAGTGAAAAGCTTTCTTAAATACAGAAGTAAATGAGAGAGAATGGGAGTTAATAACTTAAATATATGACTTCATGAGAAGGAATTGAATGAGGTAAAAAATAGCTCAAATTACATTTTCTGCTCATAATTAGAGAGTGGTCAGATCAAAAGATGGGAATTTTAATCAAGAATAATATTAGATGAAAGATGATGGAAACTAATACCTTAACTATAAAGGAATTAAATAAGGTGAATAGCAGTTAGCCAAATTACATTTTCTACCCTAATAATTAGAGAACCAAATTCAAAAATAGGGGTCTTTTGGTTGAAAAGTTTCATACTCCCATTCATACTTTTAATAGTATACTAGCGGAGCTGGGAGACTTAAATTGGTAGCTTATCTATCTATAGCTGATCAAAGTGTGTGGCATATTTTGTGGAAAAAAAATAGAAAATTATAAATAGATTTTTCAAAGAATACATGATCAAATGTAACATTTGAATTGAGCCACCTGGGGATAAGTTCAGAGTTGGTAGTTAAAAGATTAGGTAATACAACTAAAGATGTCATGATGTTTAAATATAGTATGTCCATAATATTTTGGTTGGTTGCTGAAAGAAGGCAAGAACCAAGATAGACTAACAAGGTTCCCATGCTGTAAGAGCTATCCAAGATGAATTAAGCCATCAAAAACAAAAGTTAAATTGATAGATTTTCTTGGTCTCAAAATGATATATGGTTTACTTTGTTTAGAAAAATAAGATATAGCTTAAACAATAATTTTCAATAGTTAAAGCACAAAAATAAATAGTCTCATAAAACGAATATTGAAATTCAAAACGTATAAGCAATAAAAAAAATTCAAAACTTAGCTTACATGCATTAAATAAATATAAAACTCAAAGGTTTATAAAAAGTGAAATGAAATCATATTTGAAACCAAAATGATTCAATATTTTTTTATTTTGCTTATATGTTAACATATATTGCAAAAAGAAGACCAAAAAGTTAGGACCTTTTCCAATCTACCCCTCCCACTGGAACCAACATTGGGTGAGCCTTTAACTAATGCTTGTATGTTCATGTATATTTTTTGGTATTAATATGTTCATGTACATTACAACTATACAAACATGCATGCCTGTTCTTCCCTTAGTAGACAACTGATATGGTTTTGTTATGCCTATTCTTCAGATAATGTATATTGATGCAAGGGTCCAAAGAGCAAAGGGGAAACCAAAGAAAACATAATCTGAAGTGATTGAGAACAAAGGATCAGTAATTTGACAGGAAACATGGTTCTTGATAGAGCAAAATAGCGGGATAGGATTTGTTCAACCAACCCAAAATGAAGATTAAGGCTGAATTTAGTTGAGGAAAAATTGGAAAATTAAAAAAAAAAGTCCATTACCCAAAGTTAGTCCTAGCTATCTGAGGTCTTGGGACAGGTAAACTGGATACAGTTGTAACCTCTGGAATTTTTTGCATGAAGTGGCACAGAAACCTGCTTCTCAGACTTGGCAGCGCAAGATTTTACCATTACACCATGGTAATGAACACACTATGTGAAACATAGTTACTTTTCCTGCAAATATCTGATACATGTACTAATTACAGAAAGATAAAAAATAAACACAACCAAATCTACAATAGATACACAAACAACTTAATATTTAGGAAAAATAAATACACTACCCATGTCAAAAACATATAGATACAAAAAATAAATAAACACACTACCCATGTCAAAAACATATAGATACACAAACAACCAACTAAATATTTAGGAAATATGTTGTTTATCAAATCTACAATGTGATTGAAGAACCTCTGGGCTCTGACTCTAATACTGTGTTTGGCTTCTCTTATTTCTATCAAACCAAACACAGCCTTTTATAAAATTTGGGCTTGAAGTGTATCTGCAACACAAGACAACGGGAACAGGTCTGCTAGTCAGGACATTTAATTAATTAGACTGAACAACCAAGGCATCTTTCACGTGGCAAGTTGATCTGGATCCCAAAATGGCCCCATAGTTTGCTCTTATGATCCACTATTAACAGGGATAATTTCATCCCAAAACCCATGACATGTGGCCAAAATAAACCACTTTTTTTCAGGCAAACTAATATTAAAAAATGGAATTTAAAAGGTTCAATATTACTTATGAAGTATACTGTTTTTGAGAAGGTAAGATATATTTGAATTAATAGTATAACAAAATATCAAGGTCTGAGATGTAAATCAGTCCTTTAAATCTGATGTAAACTTGGGAAAAATTAGAGAGAAAAGAGAAAGAAAATAAGAGAACAGCAATGCAAGAGAAGGAAGATGGAAAAAAGAGGAGGAAGAAGAAGAAGAGTTCGAATATCTCTTCCCTCCTCTAATCCTTTTACTAAACTTCAATCTGAACATAATTACAAGTATACCCTTAAGTGGGCGGCCAGCTAGGCAATAACATAAAGAGAACTAGCAAAAGAAATAACAGGCCCATTAGCTAACAAATAAATAAAACATACTACAAGAAAAGATACTAGGGCCCATTCACAGCCCAGTTTCTTTACATTCCCCCTCAAGCTGAGCATAGATGTCAATCATGCCCAGCTTGCTTATATAGTGTGTCAACTTCCCTCTTGGAACTCCCTTGGTCAAAATATCAGCCAGTTGCTCTTCAGAGGTGATGAACGGCAAATAAACTTCTCTGGAGGAAACTCTTTCCCGTATAAAATGTCTATCAACCTCAATGTGCTTAGTTATATCATGTTGAACAGAATTATGTGCAATACTAATAACTGCTTGGTTGTCACAGTAGAGCATCATTGGCTTCTCATAGTCAACTCCCAATTCTTCTAAAAGGGAACGTAGCCACAATAACTCTAACACATCATGTGTCATAGCCCTATATTCGGCTTCAATAGAGGATCTGGTAACTACAGACTATTTCTTATTCCTCCATGAAACAATATTCCCTGCCACAAAGCACAATAACCTAAGGTAGATCTCCTATCATCAATACATCCTGCCCAATCAGCATCAATGTATGTTTCCAACTTCACGTGTCCATGTTTGGCAAATAGCATACCTTTCCCTGGAGTACCTTTCAAGTAATACAGAACTCTTTCTGCAGCAGCTAAATGAGTATCTCTAGGAGAATGCATAAATTGACTAATAACACTCACTGCATAAGAAATATCCAGCCGAGTCATGCAAAGGTATAACAACTTCCCAAGCAGTCTCTGAAACACTCCTTCATCAGATAAAAGTTCACCATCTATAGCAGAAAGCTTGTGATTGGGATCAATAAGAGTGGAGGCTGGTTTAACACCAAGTTTGCCAGTCTTAGCAAGGAGGTCAAGGATATATTTACACTAAGAAATGAAGATACCATCTTCAGATCTAGCAACTTCAATGCCCAAAAAATATCGTAGATCTCCTAAATCCTTGATCTCAAATTCAAAGTTAAGAAATCTTTTGAGTTTACTGACCTCTTGGGTATCATTACCCGTGACCACAATATCATCAACATAGACTATCAAAAAGGTCACCAGAGAGCCACTTCTTTTCAAGAACAAGGCATGATTCGATTGAGCTTGTGTGTAACCAAATGAGACAAGAGCAACCCTAAACCTCTCAAACCAAGCTTGAGGAGACATGTTTGAGAGTGTAAAGAGATTTTTGCAGTTTACACACCTTCCCCTGCATTTCCTTTCCATACACCCCTGGAGGCAGACATATAAACCTCTTCATGTAGATCGCAATTCAAGAAGGCATTTTTAACATCAAACTGGTGGAGAAGCCAATCAAAAGTAGCAACCAGAAATAACAAAACCCGAACTGAGGTCATCTTAGCCACAGGAGCAAATGTCTCAAGATAGTCAATACCATACATCTGAGTATAGCCTTTAGCAACCAACCTGGCCTTAAACCTCTCAATAGATCCATCAAAATGATATATAATGGAAAATACCCATTTACAACCCACTTTCCCTTCAGGTAAGTCAACAATATCCCAGGTATGGTTCTTATGCAAAGCATCCAGTTCAGCCATCATAGCATCACTCCATTCAGGTTTAGATAAGACTTCTAGTACAAACCTAGGTATCACATGGGAAGAAACAGAAGCAAGAAAAGAGTAGTAGGTAGGAGATAAAAAGTTATAAGATAGGTGTTTGGAGATACAATGGACTGTACACTTCTGCTTGCCCTTGTGGAGAGCAATAGGAAGATCAATGTTTGGGAAAGATGTAGATGGGTCAAAGGAAGGTTGACCTGTTACCTCAATAATGATGGGAGGAGCAACAGGCTCTTTTGTAGGAGTGGAAACAACTTGTTCATGTCTGAATATGTGCCTTTTGTACCACCTTTGAAGAATAGGATGAGGAGGAATTACAGGAGGATGAGGTGGAGGAGGAATAGGAATAATGGAGGTAGGCCCGGTGGGAGAAGTGGACACCTCATGAGATGACTCAAAAGGAACAGGAAGAGGAACTGCTAGAGACTAGCAAAGGGTTCATCAGATTTCTCCCCCTCAAAAGGAATACTAAAGAAAGGAGTAGACTCAACAAATGTGACATCACGAGATACAAAACGAGTGTCATTAACTGGATCAAAACAGCAATATCCCTTCTGTGTGGGGGCATATCCCAAAAAAAACACATTTACGAGCCTTAGGTTCAAATTTGTACCTTTGATGGCTGTGAACATGCACATAGCAAGTGCACCCAAAAACATAGAGAAGAAAAGAGAAGAGATCCTCATTTAGAAAGAGAAGGCTAAAGGGGGTTTTGAAACCAAGAACCCGGAAAGGCATATGGTTAATCAAAAATGTAGCAGTAAGGACAACATCTCTCCAAAATTTTATAGGAACATGGGATGAAAAAAGGAGGGATCTGGCAACTTGAACCACATGTCGGTTCTTCCTTTCCACCACTCCATTCTGTTGTGGAGTGTAGGAACAAGAACTTTGATGAATAACCCAAAAGTTTCAAGATAGGCTAAGAGGGTTTTCTCAAAATACTCCTTAGCATTATCAAAATGGAATATTTTGATCCAGGTGTTAAACTGGGTAAGAATGAATTCATGAATCTTTTGCACAATAGTTGGTACTTCATCCCTGGATTTCATGAGATAAATCCAAGTGTAACGCGAATAGTCATCAATAAAAAGGATAAAGTACCTGTAACCCCCCATAGTAGGCAAATGATATGGCCCCTACACATCAAAGTGAACAATATGAAAAGGAGAAATAGATCTTTTATTGCTTACTGAATAAGATTGTCTACAATGCTTTGCCAGTTCACACGACTCACAATGAAGACTTGATAAAGACACTCCCTTAAACATATCTGGAAATAAATGACTCAGCAGAAAAAAGACAAATGACCAAACTAAAAGTGACATAACATAGCTTTATCAATAGACTCTAACAAGGCCGACTCCAAGGCAACTCCATGAGGTGGTCCAAGAGCACAATCAGGTGTGTCTAGCAAGTATATTCCGTTCGCCTCATGGCCACTCCCAATCATCCTCTGAGACTGTAGGTCCTGAAAAACACAATAAGTGGGAAAGAAGGTTATGCTACAGTTCATGGATTTAGTCATGCTACTAACAAATAAAAGATTCGTATTAAGTTTAGGAACATGAAGGACAGAGGATAAATAAAGGGTGCCAGAGGTTTTTATATCCCCTTTGCCAGAAATGGGAGCAAGGGACCCATCAACAAGGTATATTTTCTCTTTACCAAAGATAAGGTAGTATGAACAGAAAAGGTTAGACAAGCTGGTCATATGGTCTAATGCACTAGAATCAATGATCCAAGGGATTTTATGATTACCTGAAACTGAAGCATGGTTTGTAGAAGCACAAATACCTAAGTGAGCAAATGTTGATGATTATGTGTTGCCTGAAGAGTGAGATGTAGAAACAATAGCATCCAAGTGACTTAACAGCCTACCATACTTTTCAAAATCCGCCTTCATTGATGCCAATTGTTCAATGCTGTATTTCTCTTCACTCTCCTTCCTCCTTCCAGTATTGTGGCGACATTAGCTGTCTTAAGCTTTCCTGTCTGACTACCCTTCTTAAAATCATTGTTATTCTTAAACCGGTCAGGAAGATCAGGGTGAAGCTTCCAGCAAGTGTCCTTCATATGCCTCGGTTTCTTGCAATATCCACATACCTGCTCCTTCTCAGTTGGACCCTTCGGCTTTATTCCCGCATGTGCAAAGTGTTCCATAGGTAGACTCTGTAATTGAACTTCCCGCCTACTCTCCTCACTGCTCACCATAGCATATGCCTGGGCAAGAGTAACATCATCTTTGGCCAGAATATTCTGCCTAATGATGTCAAACTCGGGGTTGAGTCCAGTAAGAAATTCAAACACGTTGTTTCTTTCCACCAACTTCCTAAACATTTCTGAATCATTCTTAGTCTCCCATCCAACTATCTTCATAACATCAATTTCCCGCCATAAGGATTTCAGTACAGAATAGTAGATTGCCACACTCTTCTCCCCCTGTCATAGGTTCTTCACATCACTTTTCAGCTTGTAGATTCTATCCACATTCAACTTCTGTGAATAAGTTTCAGTAACACTGTCCCAAATCTCCTTGGCAGAGGCCATCCAGAGATAGTGCTGACTTATATGAGGTTGCATATAGTTGACTAACCATCTTATGATAGTATAGTTCTCCTGCATCCATTTCTCATATTCAAGGTCTGTCTCTTTGGGTTTCACTTTACTGCCTATGAGGTACCCTAATTTTCCTCTACTACAGACATAAATCCTTAAAGATTGTGCCCAAGCAAGATAATTTGTCTCATCTAGCTTGATTGTGGTCACACCAGTCAAAACAGAATCCACCGAGCCAAGCTTGGAAATCGGCATCTGCTTGAACTCACTTCCATATTGCTCTATTAATCAAACGAAAATCAAAAAACCAAAAAACTTACTTGAAGTCAAACCAGTACCCAGATGCTTGAAAACTAGGGTTTCACTGTGTCTGGTTGTTGGGGAGAAAGAGAGAAGATGCAGCCGCTCCTACCAGAGCTTCCCAATCTCTTCCAAACCTGAACCGCCCTCTTTTAGAAGTCAAAAGACACCTCCCAAGCACAGAGTGTCACACCGAAAGCTTCACTTTTACTTGTAACTTCAAAAATCTCTAATCAGCTAGGGTTTTGGATAGATACAATACAGCACCACTTCTTGGCAATATCCAGCCAGATTTACACTCTCCAAATCCTCTACCAACTAGGCCAAAGATCCTCTGAACTATAGAGAGCCTATCTCACCATACACTCTCTTAACCAAAGGGTGTATGGGAAAAGAGAAAGAAGAAAAGAAGGAAGAAAGAAACCTGCTCTGATACCAAGATGTAAATCAGTCCTCTAAATCTGATGTAAACTTGCAAAAAATTAGAGAGAAAAGAGGAAGAAAAGAAGAAAACAGCAGTGCAAGGAAGAAGAAGAAGAGTTCGAAAATCTCTTCCCTCCCTTCTCTAATCCTTTTACTAAACTTCGATCTGAACATAATTACAAGTATACCCTTAAGTGGGCAACCAGCTAGGCAGTAACATAAAGAGAAATAGCAAAAGAAATAGCAGGCCCATTAGCTAACAAATAAATAAAACATACTACAAGAAAAGATACTAGGGCCCATTCAGCCCAGTCTCTTTATAGTCTGTACAATGAGATTCTGATTAGGCTTGAAAATTTGCAGAGGTGACTATCCCTAGGGTTCTCTATTTGGTTGACAGTTTGGATTGCTGATGGCATCCCTTCACAAGGCAAGTGTAACAGGTTATGCACAAAGTTTCCTACTTGACCCATTTAAGAACCTTTGTCCCATTTAAAATAGTTGATTACAAATTATTTTAATTGGTTATTGTTGCTTGAATTAGTTTATGCTTCGTCATCTAATTTGCATTCTTTTCCAACATTTATTCAATTATTTTTATAAATAAAAATTACATAATATTACAAAAAATAAAAATGCCAAAAAAACTAAAACTCAAAAGTTGAAATACACTTGTGGAGTCCCAAATCCATTTTTTATTTTACGAAAAAAAAAATCCTACTTTTCAGAATCACGGAGAGACACCCTTATCCATGTTGTGAAGAAAGTAGAGGTTCATTTATCAAAAACCGAAAAAAAATGAGGTACCAACAAGTCAAATCTAGACAAGGTATATGAATACCCACACCCAGAAGCTATATTAGATATGCCAATTCAAGTTATGGTGAATTGGATACTGGACCTGATCCACCAAAAAATCAGTACTAACAGATCATACCAAATTAAATGCACAAATACAATTAAAAGTTAGAGGAAAATGTTGATTTACCAATCTATAAATTTCAAGATTCACATATCACACGTTAGCAGGTATCCACCTAGGACCAGTGTTTGCAAACCCAGACCCTACTGACTGGGGCCACCTGTGTTGGATATCCAGGCAATCAGGTACCCATTGACACCGAAAGAAGAAAGACATAATTATTCCATACAGGCATACACATAGCATATCCATCAAGGGACCCAAAACTGGAACATATACAATGACTGAGAAAAGATTGGTATCCTCTACATGAGAAAGAAATGGCACAGAACTCAGAAACCACCAATTAGGAGATGCACTGGTGAAGCATTAAAAATCAGTGGCACCAGAAATAATGATCCTTTACATCCAAATTTGAATTTCTCATGTCCCAACCTTTTCACCTCTCTTTCAAAGTTAGCATTGATATCTTTCACCAAGTATTCTCAAATATCAATGATAAATCATAAAAAGTACTTCAAAAAAATGCATTCAAACTAGTAAACAGGGGAGCATGCTCAGTAAAAATAAAAGATAAAGATTGTACAACAATAGTCAAGACTGAACTTGTTTACAAAGGTGTTGTCATAAGGAACCAAGTATATGCATATTTACCATAGTACCAGATTAACTTGTCTCAAATGAACCGTTTTTTTAAGCAAGCGAGACTTAGAAGATAAGGTACCTGGCCGGAATTGCTAAGCATAGATTCACTGCAAGGATAAAGATCCTCCGATATCAAAGCAGGATAAAGCCTTACATATATAGTTCTTTCCAACAACCTGAAGGAAGATAGGAAGATCACTAAGAGCCATGTATGAGTGACTCAACATATGGTATGCCCATGTGTGTATCTTGTTATCTGAGATAAAGGTAAAAGTAACCATTATAAAAGGATAATGCTTATAAAGCAAGAGCATAGATGAGAGGGGAAATCACAGTATACATGAAATTATTATTCTAGATGCCCTTGAGGCTTGAAGCACAAAGTTTGACTTGGTTATAATGTTTGTTATACTTGAATAAAATAAAAGAATAAAGGTGTGTTCTGATGTAATTCAGGAAGAAGAAAGAAGAGAACTATGCATCGAAGAGAAGAAGAGGGAAGTGAGAGAAGAGAGAAGAAAAGAGAAAAGGGGTTCGGTTAGATTAGTTCTGCCGCCCCACTAATATATATATATATATATATATATATATATTCATGTCCTTACAAAGGTAGGAGTTACTCTAGCACCCCTACTTAAAATAAAAGACAAAAACAAAGAATAAACAAGGCCCAACCGGCCCAACTGTAATATAAGGAAATAAATAATAAAATTGTTAAAAGACTGGTTAAAGAGTGTTTTTTCTTATGTTTTTTATTTCTATTAGTGTCGCAGGGATATTATTGTAATTCCCCTTGTCTTTATGTCATGTCCAGTCGCCCTAATATAAATATTAAAAAGTTGGCACCGCCAGCAACTTTTGATGCTCTCAAATCTCTCTCCTTTCTTCTCTCTTTCTCTCCTCTATCTTTTCTTCACTTCAGTTCTGGACAAGATGGTACCAGAGCAGGACTGTTAGATCTGAAAGAAGAGATCAAGGAAACCTTTTTCTGTTTTCTCCCTTCGCCAGATCTAGATCCAGATTCAGATCGGACTGAAGTACTCTCTCTCCCTTTCTCTTTTTCTTTTTTTCCTGGTCGTGTGCCAGAACAGAACCTGTAATAGGTTCAGTCTGTCAATCTGAGGCGAACAATCCTTCCTCTTTCCTTTTTTGTGGATCGGCTAATCCCTGTAACAAAACTGCAGGTTGGTGATGACCTTTATATGCTGCGACAGCAGCCTTCTGGTGAACTTGTAGGTCAGGGGATGACCTATATATGCTGCAACAGCAGCCACACTTGATTTGTAGGTCAAGAGAGGACCTGTACATACTGCTACAACAGCCGTACAAGATTTATGGTAGGCTAGTGATGACCTGTAAGTCTGGTAACAGCAGCTGGTTTTGGTGAAGAACTGAGTTCTAAAAGAAGGGAAAGGAGTGCAGTGGTGACATAACTGACAGCAGCTTTGTGACGTGGTGACTGAAGTACTATAGTTGACCTAGAAGGTGGCTGCCTGGTTCTTTTATTATTCCTAGTGCAGTTCTTTTTCCCCCACAATTAACACCATGTGAAAGGGAAATAAGTTCGATTATTCAACCTCTTCTAGTGTGATTTAAACTAGCTATCATGAATAGTGGCATATGTTGGGACCCTCATGGAAAGACAAAATGGACTCAGGAATTGAGTAAGAAACAAGGTTCAGACCTGCATAAGAGGCTAAGCCAGCAAGATCCAAGAAAATTCATTGCAGCAACCATGGCTACTCAGGAGACCCAGCCTGCTACTACTACAGTTCAGACATATACAATTGGTTCTGACCCTAGGGAGGATATCATTAATTCATTCCATGATCATTGAGAGCTTTATGGTAGGGCAATTCGCCAAATGGATGCCCCCCTCCATCAACTTCATATGCGTCTACATCAAGTAATTCTGCCATAGCTCTCTATGTATCGTCTCATTCCTCTTACTCTCCTTAGATAATTGATTCTGGAGCGTCAAAACATATGACCGGTAAGTCCACCTACTTTCAAACCTATCATCTTCTCTCTAGAAGAGACAAAGTCAGGCTGGCTGATGATTCATTCTCTATCATAGCTGGTCAAGGGACCGTTTCTCTTCCCTTTGGTCCTACACTCTCTGATGTTTTACATGTTCCTCAATTCCCTATTAATTTGTTTTTTGTTAGTAGTATAACCAATTCTTTAAATTGTTCAGTAACCTTCTTCCCTTCTCATTGTGTAATCCAGGATTTGGACTCGGGGAAGGTGATTGGTAGAGGGCGTATGATGATGGTGTCTACTTGCTGGAGAATAAGGCTGGCCTTGCAGTCACCGAGTCTAAGAGTCAATCTAGTAAGAGTCAAGCCTAAATATGGCACAATTGTCTTGGCCATTTATCCTTTGATTCCTTAAAGATTGTGTTTCCAGAGTTGTTTAAGTCAATGTCAGTGTCAGAGTTGATATGTCAAACTTGTCAATTGAGTAAACATTGTAGAACTCATTTTTCTTTGAAGAATACTAAATCTGAATTTCCTTTCCATATTGTTCACTCTGATGTTTGGGGCCCAGTCACTCTACCATCTGAAAGTGGCTATAAGTATTTCATTACCTTTATTGATGATTATTCCCGGTATACATGGGTATACCCCATGAGAACTAGGGATGAAGTACCAAAAATTATCCAAGACTTCCGAAAAATGATTTTCACCCAATTCCAAACCAAAATCCAAATCTTGCAATTTGATAATGCCAAAGAATACTTCCATAATGACCTTACGGAGTTCTTTGCTTCACATGGATCTCTCCATCGTAGCTCCTATGCTCGAAAACCACAACAAAATGGTGTTGCTGAAAGAAAGAACCACCATCTTCTTGAACGTCCCCAAACGCTTTTGGCTTGAACCTATCCTTTGTGCTGCCTATCTTATTAACCGTATGCCCTCTCGGTGGTTAGAGTACAAAGCCCCGCATCAGCTTCTGTTTCCCAAGGCTCCTCTTTTGTCTATTCCTCTCGGTGTTTTTGGTTGTCACTGCTTCATTCAAAACCTGTCACCCACTCGTGGGAAATTAGATCCTCGTGTTATTCCTTGCATATTCTTGGGATACCCCTTCAAATCAGAAGGGGTATCAGTGCTTTGATCTCGTTTCTCGGAAATATCATATTTCCATGGGTGTCACCTTTTTTGAGAGTGAACCTTTCTTTCCTGTTTCTCCTCAGGGGAGTGTAGGCATGAGGACAAACAAGTTCAAAACCCTCCTCTACCTCAGATTCAGCTCCCTCCTCTACCTAATCCTCCCTTTCGTGTTTTTTGTCGTCGTCATAAAGGCCAACCAAGTTCAAGAGCTATGGAGCATTAAGGAGTTGTACCACAAATGCCATCACATTCTCCAGGGACAGATCCTACACATTCAGGTACCTTAGTTCCCATTGATATTTCTGACCCGATTGCTATTGATACCTCAAGTGTTGATGATCTTAACCTTCCTATTGCTCTCCGGAAGGATGTTAGATCTTGCACCACCAAGCACCCCATTTCCCACTTTGTTTCCTATGAAAACATTTCACCTTCCTTTTGAGCATTCCTCTGTTCCATGGACAGTGTACCTACTCCTAAGAATGTGGCAGAAGCTCTCTCAATGCCTAAATGGATAGATGCAATGAAGAAAGAGATTAATGCATTGCATAAAAATGGTACATGGGAATTGGTGGATCTTCATGAGGGAAAAGAACTAGTTGGATGTAAATGGGTATTTATAGTGAAACATAGAGTTGATGGCACAGTGGAAAGGTATAAAGCTCGTCTAGTGGCAAAAGGGTTCATTCAAGTGTATGGGGTGGATTATGTAGAAACTTTTACACCAGTTGCTAAGATGAACTCCATTAGGGTTCTCTTCTCTTTAGTTGCTAATTTCGATTGGGACCTTCACCAATTGGACATCAAGAATGCATTTCTAAATGGTGATCTAGAAGAAAAAGTGTGCATGGTACAACCTCCTGGTTTCCAGGCTCAAGGTAATGAACAAAAGGTTTGTAGATTAAAAAAGTCTTTATATGGCCTAAAACAGTCACCAAGAGCCTGGTTCAGTAGATTACAAGTAGTTGTGCAACAAAATGGCTACAAGCAATGCCATTCTGACCATACATTGTTTGTCAAAAGAGAGGAAGGAAAAATTGTAGCCCTAATAGTGTATGTTGATGACTCGGCCAGACATTGTTTATTATGTGGGTGTTTTTAGTGAATTCATGCATGCCCCTAAGACCTCCCATCTTGAAGCAACCAAAAGAATTCTCAGATACCTTAAGAAATTCCCAGGTGTAGGTTTGTTATTCCAAAAGCATGGACATCTGAAGGTTCAAGTATATACTAATGCAGATTGGGCAGGATCACTGGATGATAGGAAGTCTACCAGTGGCTATTGTACCTTTGTGAGAGGAAACCTGGTGACTTGGAGAAGCAAAAAGCAAAATGTGGTGGCTAGATCTAGTGTTGAAGTTGAATATAGAGCAATGTCTCATGGAGTGGCTGAAATAATGTGGTTAAAAAATCTATTGACTGAATTGGGATTTATAGTTGATGGACCTATGACTTTATATTGCGACAACAAGGCAGCCATAAATTTTGTTGCAAACCCAATACTACACGATAGAACCAAACACATTGAAGTAGACAAGCATTTTATCAGAGAGAAAGTTGTCAAAGGGGAAGTGTGTACTTATGTCAGGTCCAAAGATCAACTTGCAGACATCTTCACAAAAGGGCTACATCATTTGTGGCACAATGATTTATGTGACAAGTTGGGCATGATAACTTGAGGGGGAGTGTTAAAAAACTGATTAAAGAGTGTTTTTTCTTATGTTTTTTATTTCTATTAGTGTCACAGGGGTATTATTGTAATTCCCCTTATCTTTATGTTATGAACAGTCGCCCTAATATAAATATTAAAAAGCTGGCACCGCCAACAACATTTGATGCTCTTAAATCTCTCTCCTATCTTCTCTCTTTCTCTCCTCTATCTTTTCTTCACTTCAGTTCTGGACAAGAAAAATAAAGTGTGAGGCTGGAACCACACACACTAATGAGCTACTCACACTCCCCCTCAAGTTGGGAGAAAATATTTGTAATTCCCAACTTACGTACTGTCTCCAACTTGATTTTTGTGACTACTTTAGTAAAGAGACCAGCTAACTGCATGTCTGAGGCAATATAAGGAAGGCACACTTCTTGAGATGCAACTCGCTCTCGGATAAAATGTCTGTCCACCTCAATATGCTTAGTCCTGCCATGCTATATTGGGTTGTGGGCAATATTAATTGTAGCTTGATTATCGAAATATAACATCAGAGGCTTCTCATAATCAATTTCCAACTCATTAAGCAAAGATTTCAGCCATAACACTTCTACAAAACCATTGACCATGGACTTTTATTCAGCTTCAGCACTGGAGCGAGCAACAACATTTTGTTTCTTGCTTCTCTAGGAAACAAGATTCCCCCCCACAAATGCACAATACCCGAACATAGACCTTCTATCATCAACACATCCAGCCCAATCAGCATCCGTATATACTTCTATTTTCATGTGACCACTATTCTTGAAGAGTACGCCTCTCCCTGGGCATCTTTTCAAGTAAGCAAGTATCCTTTCCACTGCAAGAAGGTGAGTGGTCCTAGCAGAATGCATGTATTGACTAACAACACTGACAGCATATGAAATATCAGGTCATGTTAGGCAAAGATAAAAAATTTTCCCAACCAACCTTTGATACATAGCTCTGTCCTCAAGTTCTCCACCTTCTGCACTTATTTTATTGTTCAGCTCAATGGGTGTGTCAACAGGCTTCACTCCTAACTTTCTTATTTCTTCCACAACATGCATCCAAAGCAGTGGCTTTCCCTAGATCCCAATGGAAGTTTCTTGTGCCATATTTCTCTGAAATGAACTGCCTCCACAGCTTTCCAAACTGTTTATTTAATCTCCAAACCATTTTCCAAATAAGGCAGTATTTATTATTTTTAGTCTCCATATTCCCAATCTTGCTTGATTTTTTGGTTCATGTGCCTTATTAATTTACCCAATCATTGTGTTCATCCTTCCATCTATTCCATAATAAGTCCCTTGTTAACTTTTCTGCTTTCTTGCAAGTTGTGACACTAGATGGTAAGTTGCTAATGTGAACATAGACAAGAAATATGTGGGGAGGGATGCGAGGATACTTGTAATGAGAGCGATCTTGCACATGTTCCCCACCAACATATTAGCTAAGGTCCCCATCTCTGCCATTTCTCCTACCGACATTATTTCTGTCTTGTTCATGTTGGCATGCCAACATGAAACTACCTTGAACCATCTTAGAATGCTACAGAGATGGACATATGATCTAGATCAGCCCTGAAGAAGAATAATGTGTTATCCACAGATAGCAATGGGATCGGTTCTAATTCCTCCCCTGCCTATAAACCTTCAATAAATACCTCTTGAGTTGCCTTCATCATCACCATCCTGCTTAGAGCCTCTGACATATACAAAGAGGAACAGGGATAATGGATACTCCTTCCTAACTCCCCTGGAGCTTGGAGAGTTACCATGATTTGCCCCATTTGTAATCACTGAAAAGATAGGGGTGGCGATCCAAAGTTCATCATTACAAGGATGAGATCTAGAAATTTATAAATCCATATGATCATATCATCATCATTATCTAAGCCTTGTCCCAACCATATGGGGTTGGCTACATGAATTCATATGATCAATATGCCTTCTCCATATCAGCCTTGCAAATATCTTTTTTTTTTATCAATAACAACAGATTTCATTAAATAGTAGTAAACTTACAAAGAAGAGGAGCTAAGGTATCTGAACTCCCTAGAAGTTGGGAAAGCAACCAAACTGATAAAAACAACAATTACAACTGAGCCCAGAACCCAGAAACACTATTAACCCCTTGCCTAGCTAATCCATCAGCAAAGGAGTTTGCACTTCTTTTTACCCAAGTACACTGAACTTCCATATTCTTGATCAGCCATTTGAACTTCCTCTTTTCATTACTGTAGCTCCACATCTTAGAAGTGTCTTCTTTTAGCCAGTCCACTACAATCACAGAATCTCCCTCTATAATCAATTTCATGACATTTACGCCGTTAGCCCTTTGTACCCCTTCTAAAGCTGCTAACACCTCAGCCCTCAAAGAGTCTCCCACTCCAATTGGGCCAGAGAACATAGCTATTACATTACCTTTCTCATCTCTTAATACCCCCCAATACCCGAAGCCCCTGGATTCCCCATGATATCAGCCTTGCAAATATCTCCAACTCCTTAATCTAAAGTCAATTATTTTACTGGAAACCAACATCCCATCAAGGTATCTAAAGTCCGGGGGCGGAGCACCCGGACCTAGCCGCTAGACTCAAAAAAAAAAGGATAAAACATCAAATTTTCAAAAGGCGCACCAAGCGCACGCCTAGGCGCACCAGGCATGCACCTTTTGAAAGGGCTGTGCCTAGGACTTGGGTGAGGCGCCTACCCTAGAATGCGCCTCACCTATGCGCCTAGGCGCACCTTTTAAATCACTGCATAAAATTACCCTTGATCTCCTTTTTTAATCCCCAAATTGACCTCATTCACACCTACCCAGAAATACCCTAAATCCATCAAAATCTCAACCACCTCCCCTATCCTCCACTTATAAATGGATGAGAAACCAACAAGAATTAAGATGCCAAATGGAGAAGCCATGTAGAAAGGCTGTTCCTTCCTAGGCTCTCATGCCCCATCATCTGTCCCCACAAACCCCTTTTTCATCCTAGAACAAAAAGAGAAAGTCGCCATGCACCCAGTCTTAAGCTCATCAGTCTTCTCTCTTTCTAATAAGCATCCCCATGACTTTGCAGCTGTAGTATTCCATTCGATCAAAAAAGCGAGTTCTTACAAGCACAAATAACATCAAAAATCTACTATCTTCTTCGTCCTCAAACTTCTACTGCTTTAACTCCTCTTTTTCTTTGACTAGTAAGGATTGCTTCCACTAAGTAGTAGGGCATGCAACCAATCCTTCATCTCTCACTGCTTTGTAGGATTTGAATCCAGTGAAGGTGGTAGAGGGGGAACCTGAAGCCACCTGTCTACTGGGTGTCAAATTGACAATGAAACAAGAAATTGATGATGATGAGCAACTGACACTCTTTAATTAGCATGAGCTAGTTCCCGGTTCGTTTACTTCTGTTTTTGAAGCCTTTTTAGTCCAGTTACTTTGTCAAGAAGTAAGGGTTTCATCTGTAGGTGGCAGGGCTTGCTCATGGGAATCAACTTAAGGCATATCAAAAGAGAACCAAAGTCACTCCTATGCTCATTTGGCATAATTATGAAGATGTGGGGCCGACATTGGAGCTGGGTTAGCAATGCATCAACTTGGGAAGACTCTAGAGTCTTCAATCTACCTTAAGATGCTCTTTGTGTGGTTAAGCTTGCTGCTGGACAGGACTAATTTGGTTTTCTTACATTTCTGGATAGTAAGGGTATTTTTACAATTTTGCATGTTTAGTGGTTATGTTTGGGAATAGGTCTTAGTCTAGTCATTTCCCTTTGTTTGGCTTTACGTTTGTAATTGTTTGGGGCGGGTTTAGTCTAATCTAGCTTCTTTTTGTCAGTGGCTTGTTGGGCAAGCTAACTTGGGGGGCAAGTTTCTTTCTTTGGAAGCTTCTTCTTATTAAGCCTGTAAGGCTCATTTGGGGGACAATTTTTGCTAATGAAGAAGAAAGCTTCTCTACATAATTTGGTGTGCTTGCCAAGTTGGGGGCGTGATTGCCCTCACCCTTAGGTGTGATTGCCTAGGGTTCCTATCTTATTTCCATCTCCCCTTCTCTTCTCTTCCTTCTCTTTTAGTTCTTTGTTGTGCTGCACACATCTAGACATCAGTGGGTTGCAAGATCCTACATCACATTTGCCTTTTGATCCCACATCTCCCACGGGCTCTATAGGATTTGTGTCCAGCGGAGGTGGTGGAAGGGGAACCTAAAGCCACCACCCAGTTGGATGCCAAACTGATAATGAGGTAGGAAATCGATGGTACGGAATAGCCTACATACCAAATGACATGAACCTCTACTAAACTATGTTTCTAGCTTGTTCTTCCCTTTTTTGAATGCTCACACTTTCCTTTTTCCTTTACTTTTATAAAGTGATCTACGAATGAGAGAGGGGTTTGTCAAGCACAAGGGAGGCATGCCTAATACCTTCTCTACCTTGCTTGGGATCCTTAAATCAAGCCATATTTGACCAGTTGTGGAGCTAATCAAACAGGAGCGCACCCCCTATTCAATGAGTGGGATTTGATCCCAAGTCTTTGCTAGAACAAGTCAATGGTCCTACAAATTGAGCCACCCAACATGGATCAGCTTGACCCATGTTCATCTATATTTCTTTACTTTCATGGGCTCCTTCAGCTTCAATTCACTTAACAAAGCCCGAGCATTGCATGAACCCTAACTAGTATTTGTGTACAAGTTAGCATACCTACCAGGTGATTCATGATCTATCCTTTTCATGGAAGAAATGAGGGTGTACATTAGTATCAAATATCACAAGGTACGTTTAGCATCTTAATTGTTGCTCTCCTTTTCCATCTTTCCATGCTTCATGTCAATTCATTGAACTAAAAAGTTAGGGATCCTAAGCAAAAAGATTAAAACAAAAATGATCATTGTGCAGGTGGTTCCATGGCAATGTGACTTTTCTACTCATCCTCCACACTTTCCAAATTAGTTCTTCCCAACCAATTGCAAATGTCTTGACCAAAGAAAATTGGACTCAACCTCTCTAGAAATGCAGCCAATCTCCCTAAGAGCTTTTGTATGAGTGAAAACCTTGACTTCCTCTTTGTAGCCCAAAACACCTCAAATCAAATATTCACCATATCTCTGCCTTGGAAGATTCATTCAACAAACCAAATACAACATGGAAAAATAAGTAGAAAGAAAAAGAACTACAAAGAGTTAGAGACAGACAGATATTCTAAATTAAATTATGTATACAATTAGATAAAATAAAGAGTAGGTACTATAGAAATTCATCTCAATGTTGCTACCTATCCTCTTTTATGATTTTCTTTATAAAAATTAAATTAAACTAAAAGAAAATAATCTTACTAGAATCAACAATTCGTTGTTTCATTTATCTTCATATCTCTTGCTCTTCTTGGAGCCATTTTAGTTCTTTAATGTTTGGGTTCCTAATACCTTCCCCATGCCATAAATGAATCTCTAATCCTCATCCTGAATTATAGCTTATTCTCCAAGTCTTTTCTTTGAGAAGTAATTTTATTTGCAAGGAAAATAATCTTAATGGAATTCATAGGATGTTATTTGATTGGTAACACGGACAACATTTGCATTATGAAACAACCCTAATTTTACATTATTGGCATTTTCTTCATTGAATCGAATTTTGAGACTACAGATTTAGCTTCTCTCAAGTTGGCCTACTAAACAGAACAGGCAAGTTGAACATGGCTCTAATTCACTATATATATTAGTCATCCTAATTAAACTTCAAAATTGTTTAGGTTTCAGCTAAATAGCAGCCACCAAATTAGTTTTTTTTTTATCAGCAAAGGAGAATTTTATTCAAATAAAAGAAATAGTTACAGAATTAAATCAAATAGAAAGCAGACATCACACCATAGAGTGTTTCAATAATGCCCAGAAAAGTTGTTGCCTATGGACTCCCTGCTTGGCTAATAAATCAGTGATCCTAGTTGCAATTCTCCTGATCCATGTGAACGAGGTGTTGAATTCCCTTGCTAGACTTTCAATCTCCCTTAGGGGATGTCTGTAAATCAAAGGAGCACTACCCCTTCAATTAGTCTAAGATATCAGTATTTTTGAGTCCCCTTCTACCTCCAAATTCTTAAGATCTACTTGCTTGGCCAGTTTTAACACCTGTACCAGAGATAACAGCTCAGCCTTTAAAGAAGCACCTTCCCCTAAAGGTCCTGAATACATAGCCAAAACTTTGCTTGAGGAATCTCTAATTACACCACCAATGCCTGCCAATCCCAGGTTTCCTATAAAGCTCCCATCAAAGTTCAGCTTGAATTTGTTGAGTCCTGGGGGATTCCACTCCATCAACTTTCTTTCTTTCTTCTCAAAAGAATGTGCCATTTCATTCCACACTCTTACTATATCAATAATTGAGAACTTTTGAAAGAGCTCAAGTGTTTTCACCAAGTGTGCCACTCTTATCTTGATGGCCTCCACTAGATCCTCACTTGGCTTGTACTTCTCGTTGAAAATTCTTGCATTCCTTTCCTTCCATACAGTCCACACCACCACAACCCTAACTGATTTCCACATAACTCTTCCTCTTTTTGTTGGCTGCCTCAAAAGGTTTGGGTTGAAGAGGCTTACTACATCCTAGGGAGTACTCCACCTGCAACCAAAGAGAGAACAAAAAGGCTCCCAAACTGTTGTGGGCCCGGGATTAGGATCTCGTCGCGGGTCGGTCCACGGGGAAAAACCTCCTGTTTTCCCTTGTTCCTCCCTGCTCTTGATGAACCTATCTTGGCGCCCTAATGGTGATTTGTCCAAGAGATCACCTAACTCTCCTTGCTCTCTTTCTTGACTGAAATTTTCGATGCCTTCATTCAATAATAGTGGCTCCTTAAATAGGAGATTACAAGAGTCCTGCTCTTAGGGAGACTCCTTGCTGAATAGGGAGACCTCCAGCTCTATCTTGATAAGATAAGATAAGTCTCTCTTAATCTTAATCTAATAAGATAAGATAATCTAATCTACTAACTTAATAAGATAAGATAAGAACAACAAGATAGTCTAATCTAATCTGCCGAATGGATAAGACTGTTGCTGCCGAATTGGATAGGATGAGAACACCGGATCATTGTTGTTGCTGCTCATGAGAACACCGGATCATTGTTGTTGTTGCTCCCAATACGCGTCCACATCATTACTCCCCTCCTGAACTACGAGCTTGTCCTCAAGCTCGAATTCAGGATGGGTGTCTTGAAACACAGTCAAAGGAATCCCGGATAGGTGGAATGACTTTGCCCTCCTGGATCGGGTTCCAATGAAGAGGGTTCATCCTCATCTTCCCCTTGTTCCACCAGGAGGCAGAAAAGTCTCTTGCACTTGTGCCTGCTAAGTAGATTTCATCACAATTAAAACATTGTCCCCTCGCCCTGCGTTCTGCCATCTCAGCCCTGGACAAGTGCTTAATAGGGGGTGCAACGACGCTGCTCCCCACACTGGATGCTGATCTGGAATTGTTGCTCGTCTGTGGCTTCCGTTCTTGGCTGGATGCTGAATATTGAGCCATTCCGAGTGGTTCCGGGGATGCCCATGCTGATGGAGGCCGCCCCATACTGAAGGTTCCGCAGCTGAGTTGTAGTTTACGTTCGAAGGCGCGAGCTATATTCATGGTTGTGACCAGGTTGGGGGGTGTTGCATCTCCACATCCACCCTCAAGGGTTCTGCTAACCCTACGGTGAACATGTCTGCCTGCTGGTCCGGTCGTACCGGAGCTGCTCTGGCAAGGAGGGTCTGGAATTGGTGTTGGTATTCAGCCACCGTTCTCGTTTGTTTGAGGTTGATCAGTTCACCTAAGGGGTTGCTTGTCAGTGGGGGCCCAAACCTAAGAAGGCAGTAGGATTTGAACTGGGTCCAACTGAGCCCGAGTTCTTCCTGTTCCAATCAATAGAACCAGAGTTGCGCTTCCTCCGTTAGGTGAAAGGCGGCTAGGCTTACCTTGTCTCGGTCGTCTGTCCATTGATTGCAAAAAAACTACTCGTACCGGTACATCCAACCCAAGGGATCTCCATTGCCGTTGTACGACAGAAATTCCAACCTGTTGTACTTGGGAATGACCGCGGCCCCCTAGTTGACGATCTATTGCTCGCCGGAAGACTCCAACAGATCCAATCGGCGGCCGCTAGTGGCTGTCGCCCCTTCTGTGTTCCTCTCCTTGCTAGAAAGGAATAACTCCATCAGACGTCGTAGCTCCCTGACTTCGTCCTTGATTTCCCGTACTTCCGAGCTGGTCTCCACGAGCCGGTGCTCGAGTTCGTGGACCCTGGACGGCAGCTGCTCCAGATCACCCATGACGCCTTGCTCTGATACCAAAATGTTATGGGCCCGGGAATAGGATCTCGTCACGAGTCGGTCCACGGGGAAAACCTCCTGTTTTCCCTTGTTCCTCCCTGCTCTTGATGAACCTATCTTGGCGCCCTAATGGTGATTTGTCCAAGAGATCACCTAACTCTCCTTACTCTCTTTCTTGACTGAAATTTTTGATGCCTTCATTCAATAATAGTGGCTCCTTAAATAGGAGATTACAAGAGTCCTGCTCTTAGGGAGACTCCTTGCTGAATAGGGAGACCTCCAGCTCTATCTTGATAAGATAAGATAAGTCTCTCTTAATCCTAATCTAATAAGATAAGATAATCTAATCTACTAACTTAATAAGATAAGATAAGAATAACAAGATAGTCTAATCTAATCTGCCGAATGGATAAGACTGTTGCTACTGAATTGGATAGGATGAAAACACCGGATCATTGTTGCTGCTGCTCATGAGAACACCGGATCATTGCTGCTGCTGCTCCCAATACGCGTCCACATCACAAACAAAGAGCATGAAAGGGCAACGGATCAGTGAATGGGGTAGGGATTCACCATCTACAGAGAAAAGAATGCTCATGTAAGGGGTGAGGCACTTATCTTGCCTCCTGTTTTGAAGCATGTCACAGATGTTCACCTTCCCAAGAAAAACCTTCCAGCACAAAGCTTGAATTTTTAGTGGAATGGCCTTGCTCCAAATCTCTTTCGTTGGGAAATTCTTTCGCCCATCTGGAGTTTGCACAAGAGTGTTAAAAAAAAAAGAAGCACAAGTAAAGGTGCCATCAGATGATGTAGACTAAACTCTAGTGTCCTCCAAATATGGAACCAAAAAGGCTGCCTTAAGCTTGTCAAGCAAACAAATAAGGGACTCACACTCATTATCTCTCAAATCCCTTCTGAAACCAAAATCCTAACTCGGTCCAAAGTGAGAAAAGTAACAAAATTTGATATAAGTTGTAACTTGTAGTCAGGAACTGAATAAAGTTAAGGGAAAATAGCACAAAAAGGAGTGTCATCCAACCAAAGATCTTCCTAAAAGAGCACCCTAGAACCACAACCCACATCAAATCTAATGGAATCAATAAAGATTGGATAAACCTCTTATATTGCTTTCCACGAAGAGCTCAAGGATGATATTGGGGCCACCTTTGCATCCCAACCATTGTTCATCAACCCGTGAATGCTTTCTATAACCTTGTGCCACAGCCTGGCTCTTTCCTATGGAAACCTCCAAAGCCACTTCCCTAACAAGAAGTACTTCTATGAACTAAGTTTCCCAATCCTAGAACTCCCTTTTCCTTTGTTTTGCTGACTTGTTCCCACTTTACTAGATGATCCCTCTTTTCATCCCCAAGTCCCCAAAGAAAATCCCTCATAAGTTTTTCTAATTGCCCTCCTACTCTAGTTGGAACTCCAAAGGTGAACAAGAAGTAAAGTAGTAGGTTTACTACAGTTGCTCTAATCAAGGTTAGTCTCCCACCTATTTTTGGAGGATACTTGGGTTGGAGAGGCTCCATTGAAGGACCTTTTCCCTTCTTTGTTCTCTGATTCAAGATATAAGAAGGATTTTGTGTCAGTTTTTTTTTCCATTATGAATAATCCATTGACACCAAATTGGAACTTTGGGTTCCGTAGAGGTATAAGGGAAGAGGAAATTGTGTGCCTAACAAATCTGCTAAGCCTACTTGATACAGTGTGCTTGGACCCTTCTAAACCTGACAAACGGATTTGGACACCCAGGCCAAATGGATCCTTCTCATGTGCTTCTTTCTTTAAATCCATTACTCAGTCTACCCCCAACCAGCCTTTCACTCTTAAGGAAATCTGGTGTTGGCCTGTCCCCCCTAAGGTTATGGCTTTTTTGCTAGGAAGTGTATTATGGGAAAATAAACACCTTAGACAACTCAAAAGAGAAGACCTTTTCTCTATCTCTCACCTTCTTGGTGTATTCTTTGCAGGTCACATGGTGAGGACTGTAACCATTTACTAATATCTTGTTCATTTAATACACAGAGTTATGGGAGTAGCTTTTCTCATTGTTTGGGTGCAGGTTGGTTAGGCCAGCAGATGCAAGTTTGATTTTTGATCCTGCTTTCTTCCCTTGGCATCACAGAAGAAGAATTATGTGGAGGTGTGCAAGAGCAGCACTGATCTGGTCCATGTGGGAAGAAAGGAATACCAGAATTTTCCAAGAAAAGGAGAGAAGCCTAGAAGAGATGAAAGACTGCATTCTAAATAAGGTGATCCTGTGGCTAAAATCACTAGACTTATTCCATCAATTCTCGTTTAATGATATTTGGAGGAATTGGTTATCAGTGGCTAATTGTTCATCCTTAAAGACTAAAGTGAGTATTGGCTTGGGAACCCCCTCCTAAAAGCTTCTTGAAGATGAATTTCAGTGGCAGTAGTCTTGGTAATCCAGGCCTGTCAGGGGTGAGAGGGGTACTGAGGAATGAGGCTGGGAATGTGGTTCTTATTTACTCAAGACCCATAGGGGTTGGAAACTCTATTAGGGCGGAACTTGCAGCCGCTATCCAGGGAGTACAGCTAGCAATGCAGATAGGTGTGGAACAATTGATAATAGAAGGGGACTCCAAGGTGGTAGTGGGCTGGCTACAAAACCTGGACTCTATAGTGTGGTGCTTTAAGAATCAAATTAAAGAATTCAATTGCCAGACAAGGAGTTTGACAATGAGAATACAATGGGTGGGGAGATCAGCAAACTCTATGGCTGATGGTCTTGCAAAGCAAGGGGTAAACAGGGAAAGCTTGTATTGGGCTCAACTGTAGACTGAATCTGTTTTCTATCTTTTGCTTTTTTTCCTGCTGTTAGGAGAGGACGCAGCTTGCGCCTCTCCATGGGAAGCTTGTAACTGCATTAGTTTTCTATTAATGAAATCCTTCTTATTTATCAAAAAGAAAGGTTAGTCTCCCACCAATGGATAAATAATTCCTCTTCCACAAGGCGTACTTCCGTGTAAACCTTTCCACCACTGGCTTCCAAATACTTCTAATCTTGGATTCCTGCGAAAGGTAGCCCTAAGTACTCCGATGGCCATTGTTTAACCTCACACTCCAGAAGCTCAGCTAGCACTCTCAAACTTTCATCATCCAAGTTAATCCCTCCTATACAACTTTTTCCTCAATTTATCTTCAACTTGGAAATCGATTCCAATGAACTAATGAGCTCTCACAAATTTCTTATATTCTCTTGATGACCTCTCTCACAGAATAATATGATGTTATCTGTAAATTGCAAATGCGTGACTGTCACCTCATTTTTCCTTTCTTCATCCTCTAAATAGATTGCTTTGATCAGCCTCCACAATCATACTACTTAGGACATCAGCAATTAAAGTGAAAAGGGAGAAAGGGGAGCATCAACCCTCTTCTTCTCATTGGAAAGTAATCTCTAGCCACACCATTAATAATGATTGAGTACTGCACTGAACTTAGAAGAAAAGACCAGTCCACAAAGTCATAGGCCTTTTCCAAGTCAAATTTGCACATTAAGCCCCTCCCTCATCTCTGTTACACATTCATTTTCCACCAAAACCTAGTCAATAATCTTTCTCCCTTCAACAAAAACACCTTGATACTGTGAGATGACCATAGGTAAAACCATTTTTTTAGTCTTCTAGCTAAAACTTTTGCTATGATCTTGTAAAGGCTTCCTGCTAGGCTTATTGGTCTAAAATCCTTTGGAAGTTTTGTCTCCTTGGGGATAAGGGCAGTGAAAGTTAAGTTTATTCCATGAGAAATTTCCCCTTCAAGATAGAACTCATCAGAAACACAAATCTCTTTTGATAAGAACCCAAAACTCTTGATAGAAGGCCAAAGAAAACCATCTGGTCTAGAGGATTTGCACCTTTCTATTGAAAAAACTGCCTCTTTGATTTCTTCTAATGAAAATGCAACCTCTAATGCTGCATCCTTAGCTTCAAGCACTTTATTCCATTGAAAATCTGGTAAAATTGGACTTCTCTCCCCTTGACTCTGCTAGATGATCTTGAAGTGATTTACAAAAAATCCTGATAATCTCCTGCCCCTGGTTACGTCAAGGTGATCCACTTCTAACCTAGCAATGTGATTTTTTCTTTTTCTTCCACTGGCTAAAGAGTGAAAAAATTTTGTATGCCATCCCCTTCCAAGAGCCACTTGCATGAGTTCATCCAGATTTTCGCCTTTAGTTTATTTTGTTTGTTTCCATCTATGACATTTGTTTTAACTTGTTCAATTGCTTTATTATACTTAAAACAAAAATGTGAGGCTAGAGGATTTTCAGCATAGGTAAAGTAAATTCATTGCTGAATAAATACGGGTTCATACAAAAATCTATATATCTACATATCTCTTACTAGAATGGTGGTATATATTTTTTCTCTAACATCAGCATTAGTCATTGTCTCACCTTGTTTACTTATGATATATCTAATTCGTGTGATTTTTCAAAGATATCAAAATTTATAAACATTACTTATGTATATCCATTGCATTATTACGTAAAAATCCAACACCCTGTAAATGCAATTCTATTTTTCAGAGTGATGACACATTTTTCAATCGTGAGGGGCCATCCAAATAAATAGGGGAGAGAGAGAGAGAGAGAAGAGAAGAAGAAGAAGAAATCACAAAGCACTAAAACTCCTCAACAAAATATAACCAGTAAATACAAAATGTACCTTAATAGACACTCTGCAATACTAAAACAAAGAAGCTTTCATCTTCTACAACTCAGACTAATATAGATTCAAAATGAGAACTCTAATTTTCACCAAATGAAAGCGTACCTCAATAGACACTATGCAATACTAAAATTAAAAAAGCTCTATCTTCTACAACTCAGACTATCAAATTCAAAATGACAACTATAATGTTCACCAACTGAATATCTTTATTTTTCATGACATTTAGACTGGAAGTCTAATTTTCTCCAACTGAATATTCTTCCCCTTCAAGATCTCCATCTTCGTTGATGACATTTGTTGGGACAACCTTACTAGGTTTTTTCTTTGGTCTAGAAATTTCAAATTGCAAAACATCAAAATGATTTTCAAGTCTTTAGAGTTAACATCCACTATTGCTACCTTGAGTGCTTTACAATGTTTTTTAATTGCATTATGTGAGGCATCTTGTTGTGTATCTTTCTTTATAGTTGCTAATTTTCCACAAAACTTCCAACTATCTCCACCAATGTTAAGAGTAACTATGACTCTAATTTTCCATTCTACAACATCAACTACAACTCTTGGGGTGACAAATGCATTCTCAAGCTCAGTTCATTCAAGACATTTTTGAAGGAAACTAAATATTCATTTCTTGTTGCCATAGTTTCTGCAAGAAACAAAATATATAAATTATCCAATTAGTTTTCAATCTGTTGCAATTTCCTAAATAAAACAATTACTATCCAACTAAACTACTTTTTTTATTGAGAAACATCATATCTTATAGAAAACATTGATTTTTTCTTATTTATAATAAGGAAATCTCATTTCCAGAGGATCAAAAGAAAAGAATGTAGTGAGTTTTTCAATCTATAAATTTTTCATTTGTGGTTGGCTGATCTGTTCATAATTGGCCTGTGTTCTGATGTAGTTTCAACAAGAAACAAAAGAAAGAAAAAAGGAGAATAGAAGAAAGCCAGGGAAAAGAGAAGAGAAGAAGAATAGAAGAAGGGCGCAGCTAATGAGTCTGCCGCCCACTCTCTCAATTAGTATTTATATGTTTCTAATATAAAAACAGTACAAAGACATAAATACCCTTTCCGCCCAAGAAACTCTAACAGCAATATAACAGTAACTAAAAAACATAATAAAAACTAACAGAAACTAATAAAAGAAAAAAACAACTACATAACTAATTTACTACACTATTTCTCCGCACTCCCCCTCAAGTTGGGAATGGATATTGGTCATTCCCAACTTGCATAAGTCTATCTCTAACTTGTTCTTTGTAACTACTTTGGTGAAGAGTCAGCAAGCTACATATCAGAGGCAACATAGGGAAGGCACACTTCTTGAGAGTGAGAGGCAACTCTTTCTCTAATAATATGTCGGTCTACCTCAATATGTTTGGCCATATCATGCTGTAATGGATTATGAGCCCATTTCTTTCCACATGAAAGCAGCCTCCATATACCAGTCTTTTCCCTCATTCATCATGGAGCCATCCCATCCAGTTTCTTTGCTAGTTTCGACTTCAGTGGTTTTCTTTGAAAATTTAAAACATAATAAAGGATAAAAATGTTTTTTCATCAATTCTGTCAAATTCAATGGCATTTATTCCTATAAGATGAAGTTTAAGTCCCAGTTAAAAATCAGGGAGCTAGAAGTATTTATCATAAACCTCAGGGGAGGTTTAAGTCTTTTTCCCTTTAAGAATTTGGTAAACTAATGATGTTAGAAAAGTTCAGACAAGTCTTCCCTCTCAAACTGGAGATCACTTGTCTGTTTTCATTCTGTCTCTATAAGAGGTGTCCTAAGAGACAGTCCCTTATAGATTAGAATAACAAATAAAAGGGGGATAGAATTGGGAAATAAAGGTCAGGGTCTGTCAAGTGTTGACCAAGCAGGTTAAAATTGGAAATAAAAGCAGCCTATCTGACACTTAAGAAACCTAAATTAATGTGCGAGGGCTAGAATTAGAAATAACATAACCAAGCAATTTGACGATATTAACACGGTAGTATTAGAAATGCAAAATCAGACCATTTGATGACACTGCTTGTTTCCCATTCTCATTTTTTATATACTAGTAAGTGTGCACATGCTTTGCACATGGAAATTTTTTATGATGATGATAGTAAATAATATATTTCCAAAAATTTATAATTGTTTTTATATTTCCATCTGTAAAAATTATTCTTATTTGTCAAACTTATTTTAGTTTACTATGATAAATATACAGTATTTTTTTGTATTGATAAATGAATAATGCTTTTATTAATAAGAAAGGAAGTGTACATTCACCCTAAGAGGAAGCACGAGATGTTAACTCCCCTTAGAGGTGAAAGAAGAAACAAATTCAACAGAATACAATCAAAGAATCACAGAAAAAAGCACAACCCTTGAGACCCCTTGTTTTGCCAATGGATCTGGCATGGCATTTTCTGATCTGCTGACCCACTGAAAGGTGACTGACATATTCCTTGTGAGCCAATTAACTTTCTTAAGAAGATCCCTGTAGCCCCATAGAACTGCTTCTGGACTCAACGACCAACCCAGTACCACCTTAGAATCTCCCTCAACTATAAGATTTTCCTCTCCAAGTTGGTTTCCAGCCCGTATTCCTTGCACTACAGCCGTATTTCAGCCCTTGTTGAATCGCCCACTCCCACTGGTCCTGAGAATAGGGATAGGATGTTTCTATCCTTATTTCTTAAGATCCCTCCTATACCCAAAGGCCCTGGATTGTCTAGGCTTCTTCCATCAAAGTTCAGCTTTACCACACCCTATGTAGGAGGTTTCCACTCTATTTGTAATCTAATCCTTTTGGGGGCTGTGGCGGCCACCTCTGCCAAACTTTTACAGAGATCATCAAAAGAATAACCTCTACATAGATCTGAAGCTTTTATCCAATGAATTGTTCTTGTCAAAATGCACTTCTTTACTTCATCGATGCTTCTTTCCTTTTCTTGGAATATTCTAAAATTCCTTTCCGCCTAGATAGTCCACAAAAAGACTGCTCTGATGTGCTTCCACATTAGTTTCCCTCTCTTAATTGGCTGCCTAAATATAGACAGATCAAAAAGCAAGTTTACTTCAGAGAGCAAGATCTACCTGCACCCAAACAACATAAAGACCCAATTCCAAATATTAGCAACAAAAGCACAAGATAACAGCAAGTAGTGGTGATCCTCGTTATGCACTTTACACAAAATACACCAGTTTGGAGAAACACAAAGAAAAGGTCTCTTCTTTTGCAGGTCATCCATAGTATTGATCTTACCATAAAAGGCTTCCTAACAGAAAACAGCTACTTTAGGTGGAATGGCTTAACTAGATTTCTTTGATAAGGAACTCCAAAGAGAGAGGGGCAGAATAGAGGGACTTGAGATAAGAAGCACAAGTAAAGGAACCATTAGGAGTTAGGGTCCAAATTCTTCTATCAGGTTTAGAGAGGTCCAAACAAACAAAATCCAAAAGAAGCAAGAGCTCAGAGACAAGCAAATTCCTTATCCCTTAAACCTCTACAAAACCCAAAATTCCAATTCAAAGACAAGGGGAGAACTGGGGGAGAAAGAAATCTTGAAACAGGCTCCCTTTTAAAGCGGGATATAGAGTACGAGGGGAAGCAATCTTTTAAAGATTGAGAGCCCACCCAAATATCTTCCCAAAAAAGAACAAAATTACCAAAGCAGACTTCATCCCTTACATACCTGAGGAAATTAGGGAAGGTGCCTAAAATGGCCTTCCAAGGGGTTGTGAGTGAAGCCCATCATGATACTCCTGCATCCCAACCAATCATAGAATAGCCATGAATGCTAGCCACCACCTCATGCCATAACTTCTCTCTTTCCAACGGCCACATCCAAAGCCACTTACCTAGAAGTACTCTGTTCTTCCTAACTACCTATCCTAACCCTAGCCCCCTCTTTTTTTAATTCACCTCACTACTTCCTAGCTAACCAAATGATCCTTTTTTCCTTCCCCTGGCTCCCATAGGAAGTCCCTCATCAATTTTTCAATCCTCTTGGCTTCCGTGTTAGGTAAAGACTGACAGAAAATAAATTGGTAGATTGGCAAGTGTAGCTTTTATTAAAGTCGCTCTACCCCCTAAAGAAATGTAGCTCCTCCCCTAAGCCACCAATCCTTTTTCAAACTTTCCCACCACGGGGTTCCAAAGTCGACTCTCCTTTGGATTGGCACCTAGGGAAAGTCATAGATAGGTCAAAGGCCACTTGAAATAGGCACAATCTAAGCAGGCAGCGATAGTCTCCAATACCCCTTCACCCAAGTTTAATCCAACCACACAACTCTTTTCAAAACTGATTTTCAAATTAGAGGCATTCTCAAAGAGGATAATCAAATTCTTCAAGTTTCTCACTTTCACCAAACCACAACCCTCACAAAAGATGATAATGTCATTTGAAAACTGAAGGTGGGTTACCTGAATTCTATTTCTACCTATTCTCCAGCCTCTCAATAACCCAACCCTATCTGCATCTGATAAAAGTCTATTAAAAGCATCAGCAACCAAAGTGAATAAGAAGGGGGATGGGATAGTGGGTCACCTTGTCTTAGGCCCCTCCAGGCTAGGAAAAATCACATTAACTTCCCCATTGACTAGAACAGAATAATAACAGGAGGAAAGGCATCCCTTCATCCATTTGCACCATTTGTTGGGAAGAATTAGTTGTGGCTAGGGGTAATCTTTCTTTTCCGTGGGTCATTGGTGGGGACTGTAATGTCACATTGTCGGTGGATGAGAGAAGCTCAGGTGGGAGAAGATCGAGGGATATGGTGCAGTTTGCTGATTTTATCAACAGATTTGAGCTTGAAGACCTACCTCTTCATGGTAATAGGTTTACTTGGACCAACAACCAAGGTCTTCCTACCCTAGTGAGGCTGGACAGGTTTCTGGTTACTTCTAATTGGGAAAATGTCTTCCCGAAGTTTAAGCAAATTGCTCTTCCTAGGCCAATGCCAGACCACAATCCAATTCAGCTGGTTTGTGGTGCTAGAGTGAGAGCTAAAGCTTCTTTCCTTTGTTGAAGTCTGTTTGGGAGGAGTTGCAAGTGGAGAGTGCCAATTCATTCATATTGGCAAAGAAATTCGGGGGTCATTAAAGCAAGATTAAAGATTTGGAAGTTGGAAAAGAATTTGATTTCAAATACTGAGAAGAAGGCTCTCCTGAGTTCCATAAAGGAGATTGATACAATTGAAGAATTAGGTCCTATTGCTGAGAAGCTCAGATTAAAAAGACAGGAGGCTAAGTTGAAGTTTGACAAATTGGCAATGGCAGAAGAAATTAAATGGAAGCAAAGAGCCAAAGTAGCTTGGCTGAAAGAGGGGGCTAGGAATACACATTTTTTTCACAAAATGGCAAATGCTAGAGCTAGAGCTTCCGTAATTACCAGACTGGAGGGTGAGGGCAGGGTAGGTATCTCTGAGACTGATATGAAGCTTGTGGCAACAAACTTTTACAAGAAGTTGTAGAAGGAATCTTGGTTTTTCAGACCTTTTCCTAGATCCCTTCCTTTTAACCAGTTGAGTGATGAGCAGTCTTCCCTTATTGAGAGACCTTTCTCTGAGGAGGAAATCAAATAAGCTATTAAGTTGTTGGCTGATGAGAAGTCTCCTAGCCCTAATGGTCTTACAAATCTCTTCTATATTAAATGTTGGGATGTGGTGAGAGAGGATATCATGAATGTTTTCCAGGCATTTTTTGAAGGGGTTCTTTGTTGAGAAGTCTGAATACTACCTTCATTACCCTTATTCCAAAGATTGAAGGTGCAGTGAATATTAAAGATTTCAGGCCAATTAGCCTTCTACATAGCTTCTATAAAATCCTAGCTAAAGTGCTTGCTGAGAGATTAAAAGGAGTCCTTGGTAGTGTTATCTCAAATAACCAAAGTGCTTTTATTTTGGGTAGGCAGATGCTAGATTTTGTTCTTATTGCCAAAGAGCTTATTCATTCAAGGAAAAAAGAAGGTTCCCCAGGTTTGATCTATAAACTAGACATTGAGAAGACCTATGATCATGTTAACTGAAGATTTGTGGACCTTGTGCTTCATCAGATGAATTTTGGGCAGAAATGGAGGAATTGGATTAAAGTCTGTATCACTTCTCCAAAGTTCTCAATCTTGGTTAATGGGCACTTTGCAGGTTTCTTTGATGGTTCCAAGGGCCTCAGACAAGGAGACCCTTCATCTCCTCTTCTTTTTCTATGTGTAATGGAGATCCTTACTCTGTTCTATAAGAAGGCTGCAGTCTCAGGAGAGTGGGATGGTTTTGCAATTGTGCCAGGGGGAGAGAAGGTGAATATTCTTCAATTTGCATATGGTACTTTGTGTTTTGTGGATGTCTCCCCCTCTCAGGTGGAGCTAATCCTTGGGATTCTGCCTTGGTTTGAAGTGATTACAAGTCTAAAAGTAAATTGGAACAAGAGCCAAATTATCCCAGTTGGCCATGTGTCTAATTTAGCTGAGTGTGCTGGTATTTTGGCTTGTCAAATTGATTCTCTCTAGGGGTGAGTGGTGGTTCCTTTGCAATTTGGGACCCAGTTATTGAGAGATTGGAAAGGAAGTTGGCTTCTTGGAAGGAAAAATACCTCGCTTTTGGGGGAAGGGTGACTCTGATTAAGAGTACTCTCTCCAATTTGCCTACCTACTTCTTGTCTCTTTTCTACATACCTAAGAAGGTTGCAAATCAGATTGAAAAGCTTCAAAAGAGTTTTCTTTAGAGAGGCTGGGAAGAGGAGAAAAAAGTGCACTTGGTGAGTTGGGAGCAAGTCTGCCTCCCCAAATTTGAAGAGCGGTTAGGTATAAGGAAGCTAAAAAATTTTAACTCTGCTCTCCTCTATAAATGGATTTGGAGATTTGTTGTAGAACCTGATGCTTGGCGGAGATCTCTCATTGCCAGTAATATGGTGTGAGTTGGGGAAATTGGAGAACTAGGGATCCTCCTCCTAATTGGGGTAACTCTCTATGGAAAGGGATAATGAAGACCTATTCGGATCTGGCCAAGGTGGTCTCAATTAGGGTGGGTAATGGTAACAAGACCAAATTCTGGAAGGACCCTTGGTGCTCAGATGTTCCTCTTGTTGAGTCCTTCCCACTCCTCTTTCAGTGTGCTTCAGATCAAGAGGCCTTAGTTGTTGAGTGCTATAGTATTTTGGGTGGTTCAGTTCTTTGGACTCCCTCTTTTCGAAGAAATCTTTTTGATTGGGAGGTGGAAGAGGCAGTGAATCTCTTGACTTATCTTCAAAATCAAGTTTTGGATTATAATTTGGAGGATAAGTGGCTTTGGAGGTGGAATTCTGATGGTCTGTCTTCTGTAAAATCATTGACTACTATGCTTGGTAGGAGGGGTGGACCTGATTTCCCAGCTCGGCACGTGTGGAATCCTATCAGCCCGACAAAAGCCCGCTTCCTAGTTTGGACTGTGGCTCTAAATAAATGCATTTCTAAGGAGAAACTTGTGAGAAGGGGAATCCAGGTTTCAAACTTGTCTTGTAGTTTATGTGGTAGCAGTGCTGAATCCACTGATCATTTGTGTATCCACTGCCCGTTTTCTGCTCAGTTGTGGAACCATTTCCTCAACATCATGAAGGTTTGCTGGGTGATGCCAAGGCAGGTTAAAGAGTTGTTACGCTGCTGACAGATTAGGGGTTTGAGCAAGAAAAAGAAGACACTTTGGAGGTTGCTTCCAATTGCGGTAATCTGGTGCATCTGGACCGAGAGGAATAGAAGGGTTTTCAATAACAAGTTTCTAAGTCTGGAGGACCTAACTTAGAAGTTAGTGGCCAAGCTGATTTCTTGGTTGTCTGTTGCTGCAGATTTTAGAAACAGTAATGTGTCAGATGTATTATTTCTGTTTCTTGATGGTTCATGTATTTGTTGTTTAGATCAGTCAGCCTATTCTGGGATTGATCTCAGCCTCCTGTGTGTATCTCTTTCTCAATAAATATTACTTTACCTTTTTCCGAAAAAAGAAAACACTAGATCATAGGCCTTTTCAAGATCCAATTTACAAACAAAGCCTTGATTACCCGAACTTGACATCTCCTCTACACATTCATTTGCTATTAAAATTTGATCAATTATGTGTCTCCCCTGGACAAAAGCTCCTTAGGCTTGACTGATGCTTGAGGGGAGCACCTTTTTGATCCTCAACAACAAGACCTTCGCCAAAATCTTGTAAATGCTAGTCACCAAACTGATAGGTATAAAGTCTTCTAGATGAATGACCTTTTTCTTCTTTGGAATCAAGGCTAGAAAAGTAGTATTAACTCCTCAACTTATTATTGAACTTTCTTCAAACTCTTTAAAGGCTTCAAACAAGTCTTCTTTAATAATATTCCAACAATCTTGAAAGAAAGCCATAGTAAAGCCATCCGGCCCTAGGGCTTTAGATCTATCCATAGAAAAGAGAGCAAATCTAATTTCATCCTCCTCAAAGTGCTTTTCCAACCATCCTTTATTTTCCTCAGAAAGTCTTGGCCAAGTAACACCTTCCAACTCCACCCTATTACCTAGAGGCCCCCTTAGAATAGATTTGAAGTGAGCAACAAAACAATTGTTTATCTCCTCTTGAAACTCATAAGTCACTCCATCCACTTCAAGCTTAGTCACCATATTTTTCCTCCTCCCATTAGCCATCTCATGGAAGAATTTAGTGTTTCCATCACCTTCCTTAATCCATTTACATCTAGATTTTTTACTCCACGAAATTCTTTCCATAGTAATACCTCTTCTAGATCCCTCTTCAGCTTCCATCTCAATTCTCACTCCTGCATATTCATGGTTCTTTGGGACCCTTCACATCTAACTCCTCTATTTGCATTAGCAAAGTTGATTTCAGTTCCTCTAATCTCCCAAAATGGTCTTTATTCCAATCCTTCGATTTTGATCTCAAGCTTCTCAGTTTTTTGTAGAATCTCACCCCTTTCCACCTCACCCCACTTATATCTTCCCTCCACCATTCCTCAATCTTCTTAACAAAGTCAGGTGTGTCAGCCACATGTTTTCAAACATGAAGGGTCGAGGACCATGCCTAAAAGGTTCTTGTCCTAACTCAATGGGACAATGATTAGAAGTAACTCTGGGTAGAGCTCTAGCTACCAAATCCCTCCAATGACCTTCCCAACTTTCATTAAAGAGAAATTTGTCTAGCTTTGAACAGGTTGGGATTTCCTAGTAATTAGACCAAGTAAAGTGAGCTTGTAACAGAGGAAGTTCCTTTAACTCACAACAGTTAATGAAATCATTGAACTTCCTAATGCCAGTTGTTATGGCCTAATGGGGGTTGTTTGATTCATTAGTAAAGCAAATTACATTAACCCCCCCCCCCAAACACAAAGGACCATCCCACAAACCCTAAATCCCTGATAATTCTTCCCAGAATTCATTCCTTTCTCTATAGTTGCATGGTCCATGCGCATTGGTTAGTACCCAACTAAAACCATCATTCACACTTCTAAAGTTGAGGGATACTGAGAAACTTCCTATTACTTCCTCCACTACCTCCACAACATCCACTCTCCAAAAACTGACAATACCCCCTGAGGCCCCCCAAGAAGGTGTTGAAACCCAACTAATTCCTATAGATTTCTAAACACTTCTAGCCCATCTTCTATCAAGTTCAGCTAACTTGGTCTCCTCTAACATTACGATATCTAGTCTTTCCCTTCTAAGGAGATCCTTTATTGCTCTTCTCTTCCTTCATTGCTTAAGCCCCTCATATTCAAGTTGATAATTTTCATGGGAAAGCAAAGATTTTGACATCCTCCTCAGTTTACATGGCCCCTACTTAGAAACCTGCCTTCTCTCCCCTCTTCCACTAAATTCTATATCTCCTTCTATGTCGGAAATTAGTCTCTCTACCTCTGGTTTTTTTCTTTTTTCAGTGGCTGTTTGCTAGTCCTGATTTGCCTGCTAACACCTTTGATGCTTTTAGGGGATCCATTTTTCTGAGATTTTCCTCCGAAGATTCTTCTATAAGTTTATGTTCCTCAAGGAGTGCACAAATTTGTCCCCAATTCCTCCTGTAATTTTTCCAATTCAGGTTTTCCTGCCATAGTTACACAATCCTTAATCACACTATAAAAAGCTTCCTCTTGAGCTTTAAAGTATTTTGTATTTCCTTCCAACTAGTCCTCTCTTTCTATGTATTCCTCAAAATAAAAACATATCTAATCCCGAATCTTCTCTAACTCCTGTTTCTTTTTTCTCCTCAGTTCTTCTTTCTCTTTGCCCTCAAATTCGACACCCAAAAGCTCCCATGCCCTAGCCATTCCGTATGGCTGGGGTGTAGAGGTACCTGTTCTAGGGACAAAACCCACATTAGTACCCAAAAACAAATTGAGAGACGTGCCTGGACTTGTGAAGGAAGCAAACAAAGAAGCTATGTCCCAAAATGGGGAAGCAGTTCAAGGACGGATCCTTCCCTAAAGTGCAATTGTGGGATTAAGTTTGGTTCAACCAAAGTTATGTTAGCCTTAGCAGCCAAAGTGACCTTTCTAATTTGTTCCCAATTGATGAATCTGCATTCAACAGCAAAAACGAGTTCTGTTCCACTACACCAGTAACCAGCTTGGGCTGTTCTACTGGATCGGGATTATTTTTTAGTTTAGGTGTACCCTGACTCTCCTTAGTAAAGCCTTCCAAATTTATCGCTTCCTTGGGTGAAGCCAAGTGCTGAGAGGGCTTTATCTGGATACCTTGTATCGAGCTCGAGCTTTTATCTTCTATTAACAATTGTTCGGTGTTGAAACTTTCACCATCGGGAAAGGCCCTTCAAAATCTGTTGATCCACGCTTCCAAGACCAACTGTATCCTCTAGGAGGGGAGAAAAGAGACCATTGAGTTAGGTGGGATATAGTTACCAAAACCAAAAGTGATGGTGGGCTTGCTTCATAGTTGTCAAGGCGATGCCTAGGCAACAAAGCGCCCTTGGATGCTCGCCTCACCCAGTCTAAGTAGTTTTGTCCACTATGTTATAAAATACTTTTATATTTTTTTATTTTTTGACGTTATAATTATAAAATAGGCATTATTAAACTAGAATACTCATTTTATGTGTTTATGTATTAATTTCTTTTTATTATTTTCTTATTTGTTAGTGTTTAATCAACACAAACATTGCTAGCTGCTGTATTGAACACATGGTTCAAAGTATCGCTACACCTTTGTGCATCAGTAGAGGTGTATCAATACTTATAACAATACTCCCCCTATTTTTTTATTTCTTTGGTTTTCAATTTCATTTATTATATATATATATATATATATTAAAAAATGGGTTCCCGAAAACATCTGTAAACATGTGTATTGAGGCACCAAAGATACAATACAATACACCCAATACAGGGCATATCGTATCAAAGTTTTGATCCTTGATTGAATCCTCAAAGATTTCAGAACCTGAACCAATAAGCAAGGGAAGAACTTAAAATTTTGTCTAATCAACACATTTTCTTATAGATCTTCTTCTTCTTCCACCTTTTCTTTTCTTCTTTTCCTATAATAAAAGTAGGGATTTAGCCCCTATATTTTTTTTATTTTCTTTCCTTTGTTCTTTTTCTTCTCATAAAATCTTGATTTTCTAGACTTAAACATGAAGTTTATAATTTTCTTATGAAAATTATGGATAGTTATTAAAGAAAGTTGGTTATGGAACCTAGGGAACTACCCTAGGATATTTGATTTTTACTTAAAAAAATATCCATTGTCTAAGCGACACCTAAGTGCCCACCTAGGCGGCTAGGCGACAAGCGCCTCCTGTCACCTAGCCTCGCCTTCTTTGGCACCTTGAAAACCATGGCTTGCTTTAGGTAATTTTCAGAAAAAGAATGAATCTCTATTGGATCATGTTTGGGTGGGAAACACACCGTTGAAGAGCTATTCCCTTTCACAAATTAAAAATCAGCCAGTCTCCACTTTTCTGACCACCTCTAATTCAACTATTGGTTGGAACTTGGGTTTTAGAAGGGCCCTTAGAGACTCTGAACTGAACCTTATTTCTGACCTGCTCAAAATCCTAGATGAGGTGGGTATTGACCCCTCTAGGAGGGATAGTAGGATTTGGGTCCCTTCTCCTTTGGGTGTCTTCTCATGCTCTTCCTTTTTCAAAGAATTGGCTCATTCCCCACCTGTTTTTGGACTCCCCTTCCCAGTTTTGGATGAAGCTCTTCAAAAATTATTCAGAAGGAGACATCATCAGGAAGTGGAAAGAAATGGTTTGGTTAGCTCCAATGAAGATTTCATCTAACCCAATGTGGTCTCCTCCAGCTTTGGGGTTCACTAAGCTGAACTTCGATGGTAGCAGCGAGGGAAACCCAGGCCCATCAGGTATAGGGGGAGTTTTCAGGGATGAAGAAGGCCGAATTATTGCCATGTATTCCGATTCTATTGGATGGGGGGATTCTCTTAGAGCTGAAATATTGGCTGTTGTTGAAGGGGTAAAAAGAGCCCAAGAGTTAAATATCAGAAAACTGATGGTGGAAGGTGATTCTAAGCTGGCTATAAATTGGCTGCAGAAGGACGATTTTAGTTTGTGGAAATTTCTGAATGAGAAAAAGAAAGTTAAGACAGTTCACTCAAAACATGGAAATCAAGTTTCGATGGACTAAGAGGAGTGCCAACTCCTTGGCAGATTCATTGGCCAAACAAGGGGTGGGAAGAGTCAACTTTTTCTGGGCAATATTGTAAACTGAAATGTACCTATTGGGAGCGTTAAGAGTTTTTACCCCTCTTGTATCTTTTTCTCTTAACATCTATCAATAAAAGTTTCTGTTATCTATCAAAAAAAAAGACCGACTGTATCCTCAATGTCGGAGTCTGACCAATTCTCTTCCTCCAATGAGAACTCCTCTTCAAGGGATTCAGTTTTACTACAAACCGCCACTTTTGAAAACTCAGAAAACATCGATTGTGCATATGATGGAGACTTCTGGTATTTTGAATTGCATCGTTCTAGGAAACGACTTGTTTTCCTTTTCTTGGGACCCAAAACCAAGATTAAGACGTCGTCGATCTGTTGTTTCCTGTAGCAAAGAGTCAAGGGATGTTCGATGGGGACAATGATTGACCAAACTTAGTGTCCATCGTCACCCCAGCTGGCTCGGTCACAAGCCCTTTTAAAGTGGTGCATGTCTTGTTAAAACATGGGCCAACCTCTTTTGAAGTATGAGGTCCACTAGTTCTATTGAACGGCCCACTTGTTTCAATTGGGCAGCTTTTAAAGTTCCTCCCCCGCCACATGACTACTTAAAGAGTCGTGTGATTGACCGCGGTTCAGAAGATCCACCCGACTCAAAACCAGTGTCCGGTCCAAACCCTTGTTTTCTCTCAGTCCTTGCTCCATTCATGTAACCTTTTGAACTTCCTACACATGCCTTATATTAACTTATCCTATCACCACCTGGGCATAGGAATTTCCTCACATCTGTCTTCTCTGCCCAACATTGTTTCCCCAGGTGCTAAAATCATCCTCTTGCTTCTTTTCTTTTTCGTTGCCACTTTTGACTAGGACAATTTCATGCTAAAGTCTCTGTCTTCAAGTCCTCTCAAGGAGACCTACTCTGTTTCCTCGTCTTCTACCCTGCGACCTTCCTTCCACAACTGAGCTTCAATGGAGATTTTCAGCCAAACAGGGTATAAGAGTCCATCAACCAGTAAATCTATCCCTCTCGGAATGTGACAAGGTTTTACTCCAATAAACTTCATCACAGTTGAGTGAAGATCATAGTCAAAAACTCCATCTAATCTGGCCTCACATATGGAAGCTATGGACTGCACCGTTTCTAGCTTCCAAAGGTTGAATGGAAGACCAAGCAACCGGACAGTTACATTATCCTCGATATCAATATTTTTTGTATTTGAAAGTGGACACCATTTTGAAACAATGAATGCACCTACCTCTGACTGAAAATTTTTGCCATGATTTCTACTTCAGCATCACCGAAATCGAGCAATGCCTTGCATATGTCGGAGGGTGTGATAACAATCGAGTTCATCAAACTTAACTCTCTCAGAATCACTTGTGCTATTCTTCTCCAGTCTTTTGGTGGGATTGACGTTTCAACCACATACTTCCTTCCCCACTCCTCCTTTCCAGCTGAGGATACTAACTTACAGTTTCTTCTTCCCTTTCCAACAATTACCAAACTCTGCTCAGAGATATCCTCTACTCCAGATTTTCTCCCCAGCTCTCTAGCCCTTATCATTAACTTTGCTTTTTTAGATTTCAACCAAAGCATACAATCTCTCAGCACCCCTACAACTTCCTTCCAACTTTGACCCTTTTTTCCTTCAAGGAAGCAAACTAGCTTTTTCTTTTTTTTTATCGAAGTGTTCCCATAATGTTATGTAGGAACCTTTGGCATTCTTTTTGCACTCTAGCACATACCTCTTCCTTGCTTCCAAGTTAAATTCCTTATAGTTTTCTCTCTTTCCTTTAGACCTTGTTCCCGTAACAAAGTCCTGCAACCATTCAATCATTTCAAAGCCTTCCAGCAGAACCATTGCTTTCTAGGCCTCCCTGATCTTCAGACTCAGCAAACCTTTGATCCTAATTTCCTCAAAGATCAGATCCTTTGCTTCTATCTTCAAAGTTTTCCTCCATCTTCCAGCGGCCACAAATCTCTCCATCTCCAGAACTTGTTATTTGCTTTTTCTAATAAGCTATAAAATAGACATTGTTATCAGCCTAACAACACAATTTGTTTTATTTCTCTTCTTCATTCTTGTATTCTGTATATTTGTCCTAGATCCAACTAGAAGGTAGACTAGCATAACCAATCAGAACAAGGGATCCATGACACATCAAATCAGAACTTACAGAATAACTACTTTATGCAGAAAAGGGTTAGATCGCTCTCCAGGCCACCCCACACAAGACCCTGGTAGTTGGAACCATGATGAATATAGAATATTAGAAAGTGCCCAAATGTTTTCTACAATTTTTGTTATATTTTGTATACTTTTGTATGTTTTCATCTTTTTTAATTACACATTTTTTGGCCCAAAAACGGTTGAATTGTTGACTCACCACCAAATAGGAAAACAACTCTGTTTTGTGTTGGTTTTAAATTCGTATTTTATTTTTATCCTCAATGAAAACAATTATTCTTTATCACACTTGTTTTCCTTTAATATGGTTAATTAATATAGGATTCAATAAAAGAATGAGAGTTAATACCTAAGACTTAATGAGAGGGAATTGAATGAGAAGAAATGTAGTAGTAGTTCAAATTACAATTTGTGCCCTCACAATTATAGAGGGATAAAATTCAAAAAATATGGGTATTCTAATCAAGAATAGAATTCAATAAATGTTAATGGTAGTTAATACCTTAAATATAAGACTTAATGAGAGGGATTTGAATGAGGAGAAAAGTGGTTGTTCAAATTACATTTTTGTCCTTACAATTAGAGAGCAACCAAATTCAAAGAGTGAGGTATTTTAGTCAAACAAAAATTCAACTCTTATTCACACTTTTAATAGTAGTATAGATGGTCATTAGATTTCAGTGCTGCAATGCCAACAGGTTGGATTTAGCATGAACCCACCTCATTCCAAACAGGTCAGTTCAGTGTGGATCTACCACTTAACCCAACCCACAGACATCCCTACTTGTAATTGGATTTTGAACCCCCATTGTTCTTTGTACATCACTTGCTTGTAGCAAATACAGAGTCACCTTTTCCCAGTTGTTATAATATGGTATTTTATCTTTAGCAATAAAGATAAACCTAGAGACTACAAGCCCATCACCTTCTTGTTTACCATTCTCCTCTTCCTTAATCTCTTTTTTTAATTATTCTTGTTCACTGCCTCCCTCCTTTTCATCTTGTTTATTCAAAAAAAAAAAAAAAAACAAAAAACATTAACAAAAAAGGAATCATGAGATAACCAGACAAGATAAATGGTATCAAATTGAAGATTTGTCATGGTTCCTATTAGATAAATGCTCAACTGATAGTAAAATAAAAATATATATATTTTGATGGAAAAGTAATAATTATTAAAAGAAAAAAAAAAGAAAATTACAAGAAAGGTGACTAGCAATCATCCAAGAGAAAAAAAAAAAGAAATCCCTACATCCAAACAATTACTCCACCCTCCACTCCTCAAAGGAAACAAAGCCCGCACAACAAAAGAAACACTGGGTAAAAAAAGACAGAACACAGCAAATATACCCAGACACAACAGCACAACAAAATCCCACAACCTAAATTTCCACCCACCTTCACAAGATAGACCTCCTAAACACCCAAAACTTCACCTTCACAAACCACCACTCAAAACATACAAACTCACCATATATGCCACACTAAATTCCATCTTAAGCCACCAAAGCATTCCTTTAAAAGCTAATACAAAAGAGTAGCTCTGATTTGAACAGTATGGGAAGAACAAAAAACCACATTTTTTAGGAGAGGAAAAAGAAGGTAGCTGTAATTGAAAGTATAATGGTGAGACTAGCACATTGGGTAAAAAGTTGGAGGCTTTTGTAAACCTCACGGTTGATGATTTAATGAGAAACTGGATTGCAGTGGCAGGATCTTCATGTAGGAAGCAAAAAACAGTGAGGAGTCGGTCTCAACTGGAGCCAGGTTTTATTAAGTTAAATATTGATGGTAATCCAGGACTTTCAGGTATAGGAGGGGTTCTTAGGAATGAAAAAGGAAAGATTTGTGCATTGTTCTGAAGACTGACTGGGGTTGGAGACTCCATGAGAACACAACTGATCTCTGTAGTGTATGGGGTACAAAACTCCAAAGAATTGGGGGTTGCAAAACTTGCTATTAAGGAGACTCTAGGACTGATAAATTCGCTGATGAATTCAAAAAAAAAAAATGTGGGAGTTTAGAAATGAAATTAAAAAAAAAAAAATTGTATGGTTCATAAGGGGCATGCAATTGAAGATATAATGAGTTCATTGATCAGCAAACAACATGGCAGACCATCTTACAAAACAGGGCGCATATGTACACCTCCTTTTCTGGGCCACAATGTATAAATTGTTTGGGAAAAGACTTAAGGACTAGGGTTGAATTTCTTTTTGTTGTTTTGCTAAAAGGTTTCTGCGGCTGTTTTTTGGTCTTTGGTCTGAGAGAACACTAGAATTTTTTAAGGAAAATCCTCTCAAATAGATGAAGTTATACACAACATGACAGCAAAGATTTTTCTCTTGGGCAATGGCTTCTAAGATATCAACTGAGACCCTGTAATTATACATTTATACTTATACTTTGTATATATTGGGGATTTCTCTCCCCATGTACAGCCACAATGTCTTGGGGTTTCCCATCTTATATGATCAACACAATATACTTTACTTTTTCTCAAAAAGATAAAGAAAAAGAAAAAAGAACTCAATAGACTTCTTCAGAAGTAGTTGGCCAAAAAAGAAATTGCATATCAGCAAAAAGCTAAAACTCAAAGCTAAAATGTCACTTGGGTAATCAATTAGATTAAATAATGCATTCACGGACAAATATACATTAATGGTATCCAAACTGACATTACTAGAAGGCATACATCAAAAACTTACTAACATAAGTGTAAATGACTAATTGGTAAACCTCCTGTGGGTCTTAAACACTATAAACTGTCACCTGGGTCGGTTCAGATCCAACTGCCTACAACACACTTTACAGTGTGCTGGATTCTTTGGAATGAAAGAAATAGATGACTTTTTTAAGACGGATCAAAGAACACTGAAACACTAGTTGCTCTGGTTGGGAAGCTAGTAGCGGATAGGGTTTGGGTGCTACCAGAATTTCATCAAATCAGCAGATCTGAAATTGGGAGGAACTTTTGGAATATTCTAGAAATTCAATCGTTGTAATTTGGATTATTGTCTGTTCTTATTAACAGTTAGTTTGTTGTGTGAGCAATGGTGACACCTTGTCACCATTTGGATTGTATTCTTTTTTTATTCAATAAATTTTCATTTAATCTTCAAAAAAAATGACTAATTGGTAAACCAAAGTTGCATCCTACCAACTTTTAAATAGGCCCAGTGTGGAAATTGCAACCAGAATCCAGGCCTGAGCCAATACTTGCCACCCTAATACAACACCCTCTGATCCCATGACCATGATGACAAATCTTATTCCAGAATCAAAACAGTCAATTTTTGTATTCATTTTTTTTAACTTGAAACTTCTTACCTTGAACTAAACATTGTTGTCTAAGCAAGCATGTCAGTCTACTTTCATTTCATTCAACGGAACTTGATAATGAGATCTGCTACAAATAAAATGCTCAAAGGCTGCACCAGAAAATAAAAGGCTGAAGAAATAGTTGAGAACACGGAAATACTCTTAACATAGAACATTTTTGAAGGTAAATAAAAAACAAATTTTATTGAATAGGATATCTCAGTAAAAGTATCTTGAAATTCTTACCTCTTCGGTCCTGATACACAGGGTTCCACATCCTCAAGATTCAATTCCAGATAAGAAGAGTAAACCCTCTCAGTCTTGGGCTGGTTTCAGCCAACATGATTACAATTAGAACTCATTTCCTAATAGCATGCTTAATAAGAATATGTAGATAGGAAATTGAACAAGCTGCAAAATTTTACCTGGCTATAATCCACAAACATCTTAAAAGCCCTCAGATAGGACTCTATCATAGAAACCTGAATGTTTATAAAAGGTTTAGTACACATAAAAAGTGCCATCACATACAAAGAACATAATTTTAATTAACCACTTACAGTATCATTACACCTGCCTCTCAGTTTCAAGTACTGCACAGTGACATGATCCACAGGGAAGAAACCCATAGTTGCACCATAATCAAGAGGCATGTATGCATAAACTGACACCCCAATACAATGCAAACTTGCTTCTGGTAACTCCGTAAAACAGAATTAAATTTCTCTGCTAGGAAAATCAGCCAGCAACAAAAAAGTGCCTGATGATTAGCATTATAGCTAAAAAGGGCAGTGTTGAACCACAAACTCATTTACCTGGCCAAGCATTACAGATTCTGCTTTTATTTAATAACTGGGTATGTCATAACATAAGCATTCTTTTGTGCTTGAGATCATTAATCCTAGAAATGCATTATCCCTGACTTGCTTTATAGCTATTTGAAATCCCTTTTTTCATTGTAAACTGTACTTATTGTTTTTCCTTTCTTCCTCTCATACAGTTTGTCCAATAACATTTGAATGTCTGCCTTTCTTCCTGGAACCGCAAAAGCATTGGCAATACAATAAAGAGTACTTGAACAAGGAGTAAATCCTTTTTCCATCATCTCTGCCAACAGACTTCTTGCCTCAGCTTGGTATAATGCACTCTGCCTCTTTTTAATCTTAGCATTATGAGACAATTTGCAACATCCACTAATCAGAATGTCATAAGTTGAAGAATTAGGAGATACTCCTTTAGTCTGCATCTCTTTTATAAGTTCTCTAACTTGTACCATCTTCCCCACCTTAACAAAATCACTAATGAGTGCATTAAAAGTACCAGTACTAGGAATGAAGCCTTCTGATATCATGTCATAGTATAACTTTATACTTTTCTTCTTATTTCCCATATTTCCATATCCTGTAATCAGAATATCATAAGTAGTAGCATCAGGAATCACGCCTCTCTTTTTCATCTCATCAAAAATTTTATCAGCCTCTTGCATCAAACCAGCAGTTGAGAACCCCGATAAAAGTGTGTTGTAAGTGATAACATTCGGAGAGATACCCTCGGCCAACATTTGGGAATACAAAGCAGCTGCCTTCTTCAGATGGCTACTTTTACAATAGCCATTTATAAGAGCATTATAAGTAACAGTATTTGCTGAAATACCTCTTCTTATCATATCTTTCAGTGCATGATTAGCCTTTCTTGTCATCCCTCGCCTGCATAAGATAGCAATGAGTGTGTTATAAACCATCTGATCAGGTTTAAACCCCATAACAATGAGTTTTTCATGCATTTCAAAAATTGAGTCTCCATTCATCTTGGAACATGCGTCAAGTACTACTTTATGGGTAACTAAATTTGGGTGAAACCCAGCAACCACCATTTCATTCAACAAATCAATTGCTTTATGCATCTTACCAGCCTTGCAGAACTCTCCTACTAATGTGTTACAAGTTAATGATTTGGGGAATAACCCACAACTTCTCATCTCATTCCAGAGTTTCAAAGCATTCTCCAAGTTCCCATCTTTGCAGTATTCATTGATCATGATATTGTATGTAGCACAATCAGGAAACATGCCCATCTCTCTCATTCCAGTATACATAGATTGTGCTTCATCAAACTTTCCAAGTTTTAAGAGGCCATTAATGAAAACATTGTAAACTACAACATCAAAGTCTATCTTATTCTGAGCCATTTCTTTAGCTGTTTCAAAAGCATCAGATTCTTTTCCCACTTTAAAGAAGCCATCTATTAGGGAAGTGTAATTAATACGGTCGGGTGACAAGCCACTTTGCGTCCATTCTTTAAACAACACTTCTGCTTCTTGCATCCTTCCACCTCTTTTATAGTTGTTTACAAAAACATCAAGTATAAATTTGTTAACCTCTAAACCTCTCCACCCCATTTCATCATACAGGGCAATGGCATCTTCTTGCTTACCAGCCTTTAAGTAGCCATCAATCAATGTGCCAAAAATGAAAACATTTGGAGAAACATTTTGGTCCTTCATCCTCTGCATATAATCAACAGCCGCATCAAGCATCCCCTGTTTGGTGTACCCATTGATTAAAGAAGAGTAAATAATGACATTTGGACGTAGATGTTTCCTTTCCATTACTTGTACAACTGATACAGCACCCATCATATCTCCTGCCTTGGAACGCCCATTAATCAATATGGAATATGTAATGTAGTTTGGAACAACTTGAAGCATAGGCAGTGCACAGAATAAGTCCTCTGCCTCATCAACTTTTCCAACTTTGAAAAGTCCATGAATCAAGTTGTTGTACACCACCAAATCAAATGCAATTCCTCGAACCACCATTTCTCCCTGAAGAATATGGGCATCAATGATATTCCCAGTTTTAGCAAAGGAATCAATCAGACTGGAGTATGAGAAATGGTTAGGAGCCGCACCCCTCCTTTCCATCTCCCTGAGAAATAACCTCCCTTCAGTCAGCCTCCCACTCTTGCACAAGCCATTAACAATGGAGCTACAAAAGACCACATCAGGTAAGCAACCGCTCTTAAGCATCTCCTCACACAAAGAATGTGGATCCTCAAGCACTTGCTGCTTGTAATACTCACTGCCACTGATAAGTATAGTGTGTGTTATAATGTCTGGCTCCAAATCTGAACATCCTGTTACATTATCTTCCACTGCATTCTCATCTTGGCACTGACTTGTATGAATTTCAAAACTGTTCGCATTTGTTTTAAGACCCAAAGTCATCTCATCCAAAAGTTTGTCAGCTTCATCAATTTCCCTAATTCTATAAAATCCACTAATCAGAGTATTGTAAGTAACAGTGTCAGGCCTGAAGCCCTCCCTCCTCATATTCTCCTTCAACTTGAGAGCAGCTTTCATATCTCCAACCTTACAATACCCATCAATCAATGTGTTCAAACCTATAATATCTTGATTAATGCCCTCATTAACCAACTTACCCATTAGTGATTCTGCATCTCTAAACAACCCAATTTGGCAAAACCCTTTAACCAAAATATTGCAAGTAAAAGAATCAATAAGAACATCCTTCTTTATCATTTCTGACAAAAGCCCAAGTGCTTGTTCTGTGAATCCTTCTTTGCAGAACCCCCAGATGATAGTGTTATAACTAACAGTGTCAGATTCGGCAGTTCTAAGCAAACTTAAAGCCATTCTCAACCTACCCACTTTGCATAGAGAGTGGAGTAAAATATTATAAGTACAGACATTCGGAACTATCCGACAAGAGAGCATCTCACTGTGAACGGTCCATACCTGAGGAACTAACCCGGAAATATTAAATTTGTAAAGTAGCCGATTCCATGAATATAGATTCGGAGTAAGCCCGTGATTCCTCATGGAAAAGAAAGCTTCTATTGCCTCTGAGAATCTAGTGCAGGCCAGGTAAGCTTCTATTATAGTGCAGAACAGGGTTGCATACAACCCCGTCTCTGAAGGTGCAATCTTCTGCTGTAAATTGTTGTCAGAAGAGATAGGTAGAGATGAAACATGGGGAGTAAGATTCCGGCAGGTTTGGGGATTTGAAGGCCAGGATGGCTGATTTGATGAGAAAGTGGAGAAACGAATCAAGAGAAGATAAGAGATTGGGGGAGGATGGGGGCTGAAAAAAGTCAGTTTCTTGAGTTGTTTGAAAAGTGCCATCTTGTATGCGCGTGTGGGTGCGGAGAGAGAGAGAGAGAGAGAGAGAGAGAGAGAGAGAGAGGGTCGAGAAAAGGCCGCAAACGAAGCCCTTTGTTGGATATTGCTTTGGGCACTAAAGCAATTACAGTCCGATCACTCCAGAGTCCAAACTCCAAAGAAATCTATTACTATACAACCAGGAAAAAATAGAATTTGAAGAAAATTTAGATTTTGCGTCCAAGAGTAAAAAGATAAGTAGATAACACCATCAAGGAACTCATAACATGGTTTGAACTGACGCTTCCATCCCTTCAACCACTCCATAAAAGAAGGGCTTGATAAGGGCTTGATAAGGAGTCCCACGCAGGAAGGGACGAACCATAAAGCCGCTGATTTTGGATTTTGGTCGCCGACGCCGACCTGCTACTGTCAAGCCCCTCTCTTTGGTCTTTGGTCGCCGGACGCAGGTCACTGCAGTGAAGCTCCTCTCCTTAGCTTTTTGCTCGCCGGAGGGTGGAATCAATAGGTTGGTCGTCGGCTCGATGATCGTTGTCAAGCCCCTCTCTGTGCAAATGCTGATCGTTAGTCGAAGAAGAAGCAAGTACCGAAGAAGAAACCAACTCAAAGAACAACTTAAATCTTTATTCCAACCAAAATCCCCCGAACCATGGGTTGTATTACTTTCCTAACTAGACTATGAAAAGTTTCAAATACGCTCCCAACTCCCAAGCATTCGCCCGCAACATTAACCACGTCGAAACGAGTCCGGTGATTTGTGGGGACATGCTACCCGGCCTACCACCGTCTTGTGTAGCCCCTTTTCGTTTACAGTTTATTATCGAAAAAAACGAGTCCGGAATCCGGATCCAAGACATTGTTGGCCACGTCCACTCAGACACAGATATGGAACATCGGATGGGTTGTGGTCACCGAGATTTTCAACACACGGCTGGATGAGTGTGGTCAGCATATCCGAACTCCTCGAAACAGCCTTAAATCGATTTATTCAGAATTTTAATTCTATTTCTTATTTGTCTTTCCTTTTAAAGTGTCTTTCTTGTAAAAAATTGAGGGAGTAACTCTACAACATTTTTATTAAATCGTGTTCATCTAAGTGCAATTTAAATATTATTTTTAACTTATCCTATTAAATTTTAGTGAGAATGTCAATTTTTAATGCTCCAAATAAATTTGTATTGTTTTTTTATATCTAAATCAACATATATCTCAATCAACAAGGACCCTTGTGATGCACAAGCTTCCCATTAGAGTTGTTCATCAAACTAGTGAAATTGACCAATTAGGCCTATATTTTCGACTGATTTTGGTTCAGCAATTTCCCAACCTGATTAAGTTGAGTCAATTTCGATTTAGACACTTGTAAATCAATCCGACTCGAACATAGATATATATTAATATTTTTATATTTTAAATGTAACTTTTTAATACAAAAAGTGAGAAAATTCACATATTTCAAAATTTAAAATAATTTATATCATCAATTTATTTTTTAATAATACCACTGTAATATTTTAAATTTAAGTTTAGTTTTTTAGTTTAGATCTTTTGAACCAAATGAGCAAATCAGAAATCGACCCAAACAAGTACAACCCAAGTTGGTCGATTTTCACTAATGGTTAGTCAGTTTTGAGTGACCAACTACCAAGTTGACCATGTCAATTTGGTTGGCCGAAGAGCCCAACAATTGAACTAAACCAAACCAACCCGTGAACAACTCGTAATTTCAGCTAAATTAATAGTCTAATCTATAATAAATAACAATAGTTTAATTTCCAATAATTAACGAAAATCTATAGCAAAAATATATAATTATTGAAAATAAATTTGCAATAAAAATACAGTAAATAACTAATAAAAATATAATAAATACAATAATTAAAAATATAATAAATACTGAAAATAATAGTTTAATAAATATTAATCAATAAATTATAACAAAAATACATAGTTATGAAAAAAATATGAAAATATTTTTCTACATTTAAGAAAATTGTTAAATATATTACATAAATTCGTTATTTTAACTATTTAAGTTTTAGTTGTATATTTTAAATATTTTTGTGCTTAAAAGATTTAGTAATTTGACTATTTAAGTAATATGTAAAATATTTAAAAGTTATCATTATTTGAATTTTATTTATTTTAAAGTTATTATGTAATATTAAATATTTTTTTTATGTCACCCTCCCACCCCTCATAGGCTTTTTATTTCAATATTAATAAAATTATAGTGGTCATTCCTCAACTAGGAGTAAATTTTGGGATTAAAAGAGGTCATTTTTAATATTTTATTATGTGAGATATTTATTATTGATTTTTTAAATAACATTTTGTTTTTATGCTAAATTTTTATTATTTGGATAACAATTAAATTGAATAACTTGTAAAATTATAATTTATATTGTTAGTACGTAATTTCCTAATGACTTATGTAAAAATATAAAATTATTAATAATATGAATGTTATTAAATCTATTGTAATTGTTATTTGTGTCTTTAATAAATCTTTTAAAAGTTATTATATAATTTTGTTAAAATATTTAAATAATTCTTATATTTTTTAATCCAAACTTTCTTTAGGTAGATATAGATAAAAATTATGGAAGAGAATAAAAAGGAATTAGAGACAATTTAGGAGAAAGTGGGGGATAGTGGTGCCACTTGACTAGGCATTATAAAAGAAAATCTCTCTTTTTCTTTATCTATTGGTTGTTAGAGATAATTTAGCTTATATTGTTTCCTTATTGATGTAATGAAAAATTACATGGAATTAAAAAAGAAAAAATATTCAAAAAAAAGGAAAATTAAGAAGGGGATTTTAGCAAGTAGAGGCATGGTGATGTGGACAACCTTGCTTTCTATATATAGTTATGGTGGTGGCTCATGTGATGCATAGGACATTGTTTAACAATGTATTTTTAATGGAAAAATGAAGTAATAGTGATTCACTGAAGTTTTTATATATTTATAGTTCTTTACATATAAAATGGTAGAAAAAATAATTTTCTTTTATTGTCTATTTATTGAGCTTCAAGTTTATTCATTTTTCTATAGCTTAAATATGATAAGAAGTACAAAAATTAACTATTTAGCAAGAAAATAAACTGAAGGCAACTTAATTGATAGGTTTTCTTGCTAGTTGTAGTGGAGACTTGACATCAACTCTTTCTAGCCCCAGGGTTGGGGGTAAAGGTTTGGGGGATAGACTACCCCTGTTGTATCCCTATAAAGCTAATAAATGTTATTAGCATGAGATCAAAAACAAAATTAAAAAAAAAAAAAAAAAGACAACTTCAAAATTGAACTAACGAAGATAACCAATGGATTGTGTTAAGTGATTTCCTATTACATTTTATTAGTGAACTTGAGCAGTCCATGAAACAAATCTACATTAAATTAATGAAAAATAGAGAAAAAACTAATAACCCATAGAAAGGACCAATGATTTCTTTAGACTTTTATTTAGTAAGAAAATTGGTTAACCCTATGTTAATGGGTGGGAAAATTTGGGTTTTCCCATTAGTTTGGGTCTAAGATAGGGTTCATATTTAGGTTGGTCCTTAACCTAACCCAATCCGTATAATTTGCACATCTAGTTTATAATAGAGAGCCAAAAGGTATTCAGAAAAAATTAAGAGTAAAAGAGGGATTCAATGGGGAGGGGAGATGTCACAAACATTATTGACTATTAAGGGGAGAGAGATTCAAACTTATTTTTTTTATATAGCATATATATATATATATTATAAGAAGTACATAAAATAACCCCTAAACACTCATAATTTCAGCTAAATTAATAGTTAAAATATCCAATAAATAACAACAATTTAATCTCTAATAATTATTGATAATTTATAACAAAAATACACAATTATTGAAAATAAATTTATAATAAAAATACAATAATTACAAAATAAATACAACAAAATATTTAAAAAATTTCCTTATTTAAATTGTATTTATTTGAAAGTTATTATACAATATTAAATATTTGGTTATATATCTATTTAGTTGTTTTTAATATTTTATTTTGCATCTTTAGTTATTGAACTATTTTAAAAATATTTTAAACTTTTAAAGTTTCAATATTTAAAAATAATTTTAAATAATCTTGTTATTGATTTTTTTTAAATATTATTTAGTTATTACATAATATTAAATATTTTGTTATATATTTATTGGAATATTTAAATAATATTTTAAAAAATTAATTTTTATAATTTAAATAATTTATATTGTTATTACATAATTTAAATTTGAATTTCATAAAAAAATATAAAATTATTAATAATTTGAACATTATTAAATATATTATATATGTTTTGTTTTTAATAAATATTTATGGTTATTACATAATTTTATTATAATATTTAAATAATTATTAAATTTTTTAATTCAAACTTTTTTAGATAGATATAAATGAAAAGTGGGGGAGAGGATAAACAAGAATTAGAGATAATTTAGGGGAGAAACTCTTTCCTATATTAGACATAATATAGAGATAAGAAATAATTTAGTAGAAAATAGGGGATAATGGTGTCACTTGGCTACATTGGGCATATAAAATAGATTAAGTGATGTTTTAGGAGGAATTTTAGGTGGGAGAGATAGCTTAGGAGAAATTTTTAGGAGGGGTTGGGTGAGTGATTAAGAGCATGAGAGAAAGGGAGTTTGACTGGGACTCTAATGAAGAGGAGAGGGCTGCCACATGGCTACATGGAAGGGTTGGGAAGGGTAAGTGAGGAAAGAGAGAGAGTTAAGGAGAAGCCAAGATTGGAGAGATGGAGCAAGAATAGGGCTTGTGACGTGGCCTATATGGCTATATAATATAGTATAGATAGATAGTATAAATATTAATTCTTATTGATGTGTTTCTATTTTTGTATTATTTTTAAGCAAAATCTTTAAAAAAAATCATCGTACAGCATTTCTATAAACCACATTTGTGCTTTGACCTTAACAAATTAAATGCCTCCCTTATAGTTTTGAAAAAATGCAAATACCTCATTTTCCTTGGATTTTTAATAACAAAAGTTACCAAAAAAGTCTTATCATTATTAAGGCATTATAATACACATTTCAAAGTTTCAACTTTATCCTCACTAATATATTTTGTTGAACGACTTTCGAAGAGTAATTCTCTCTTCTTTTCTTAGATGAAGTAAGGCAAATGGCTGAAATAAAGTAAAAGGAAGCAAATCTCTTTTATAGGAAGTATTTACAATTTTGTTCGAAACAAGAGGGAGGTATTTACACATTTTGTTTTCAAAAAAATAGAAGTTTTTGTTAAGGTCAAAAATAGGGAAGTTTCATAGGATTGTAACACAAGGAGGTATTTATAATTTCCCCTATTTGTAAATAGAACTTAAATTGATTTTAAATTAATTAAATTATGTTTAAAATTAATAATTTTTTATTATTTTTTTTTTATGAATCATTATTCAATTTAATTAACTTTATTAAATTTTCATTTATTAGTGAAATTTAAGTTGGTTTTGAATAATAAAAATTAATTACAAAACTAATAATTGTTAGATAGTTTTGTATTGGTTTTATATTACTTTAAATTGATATTAGGTTTTAATTTGTCTTATTCATTTCTATTAATTAAACTATTTTTATTATGTTAATAAAAATATATTTATCAATAACAATAATGAGTAATCTCGCGATCAAGAAATTTTCTCATTTTTTTTTAATTTTTATTTTTTTATTCCATTTCATTTTTTAAACAACCAATGAGATGCACTTTCTAAATAACCTAAATAATCTTCTCCAAAAATTTATCCTAAACTACCTCCACCACTATCCCCCACTTTCTCCAAAATTATTTATAATTCCTATTTATCTCCAAAATTATTTATAATTCCTATTTATCTCCAAAATTATCTCTAATTTAATATAGAATTTATCTCATAAATTATCTCTAATTTCTATTTATCCTCTCCCCTACTTTTTATCTATATTTATCTAAATAAACTCTGGACTAAAAAACTTAAGAATTACATAACAAAATTATATAATTACTTTACAAAAAATAATTTTATATTTTTACAAGATATATCACGAAATTATGTACTAACAATTTAAGTTATGTTTTCCAAATTATCAATTTAAAAGTTTTTTAAATATTTAATAATATGGAATAGATTTAAATAACAAAAAATTTTAAACCTTTTATAGATTATTTAAATATTTAAATAACGGAATATTTATCATAACTAGATTTTAAATAGTTAAAATAACAAAATTATGTAATAAATTTGAAATTTTTCTTTAAAGTAGAAAAATAATTATAACATAATATTGAAACTAATAATAATTCTATATATTGCAAAATTAATAATGAAATTATGTAATAATAGTATAAATTATGATTTTATTTGTATTTAAGTATTTAAATAACTAAATATTTTGAATAACAAAATATTTAAAGTAACTAGGATTTACTTAATATTGTAAATAATTAATTTCACTTATATCAAATAATATTTTAAGAATATAAATTTCAAGAAAAATAATATTTTTTAATAATAATTTTAAAACCCTAATCTATATTTATTATATAATTATATATACTAAAATTAATATTTATTGTTTTTTGTGATAAATGTATTTTCAATGATTATTTATAAATTTATTTTGTTTTGTTATCTAATAGAAAACTTTCAATAATTATTGGAGATTAAATTAATATTATTGAAATTCTTAAATTTAATTTATTATACTTATTGTATTTTTCTTATAAGTTATTGATTAATATTTATTAGATATTAAATTGTTATTTGAAATTATACTATTTATTGACTAAGTTAATATATTTTTAGTACTTATTGTATTTTTGTAATTTCTATAATTATTGTATTTTTCATTATCAATATATTTTCAATAATTATGTATTTTTTCTATAAATTTTCAATAATTTTTGGAGATTAAACTATTTTTATTTATCAAAGATAAGACTATTTGGCCAACCGAATTGACCTTGTCAGGTTAGGGAGTTGGTAACCTAAAATCAACTAACCTTTTGTGAAAACTGACCCACTCAAGTTGTATTGGTTTGAGTCGATTTTTTGGTTTGGTCAATCGATTCAAAAGATTTAAACTTGAAAATTAAATTAAATTTTAAAAACTTTAAAGCAATTATTAAAAATAAAAATAAAACTTATATTTATGATATAAAACATTTTAGACTAAGAAACATGAGAATATATATCCATGGTTAGGTTATTCAATTTAGGTCAGTTTATAAATGGCCAAAGTGAAATTGATCTAACTTGGTTAAATTGGAAAATTTTTTATCCAAATTCAACCTAAAATACTAAAAACATTGACCAACTCGGGTTGAGTTAATCAAGTTGGTTGGTTTCATCAATTTGATGAATAAACCTAACTGAAAATAATTATTATTATTTTTGTATTATAAAAATTATATTAAAAGTAGTATATAAAATATGATTAAATATTAATTATTTAAAAAGTTGAATGGGGAAGGGAAGGTAGTAGACAATGAACGGAAGAAAAAGAAAGAGAAGAAGAAAGGAGAGAGGGAGGAAGGGAGTGGCTAAGAGGGGCTGCCAACGCCGCTGCTCTACTTCTAGGTTCAAACAGGGAAGAAGAAGAACGAAAAGGAGTGGTTGAGAGGTTGTGCTGCCACTGCTACTCTACTTCTGGGTTAGAATGGGGAAGGGGAGCTACCAGACGATGAATGGTGATTTCTCATAATTTTTTACGTCACTGGTACCTATAACAGTGATTTCTCAAAATTTTCTACCGGGGCACACAGTTTTGGTGCGACCCCAAATCCTCAATTTTGGGATCTAACATCTCACATTTTTTTCATCCCATCCCTTTGTTTCCCTCAAAACAAATGAGAGAAAAAAAGAATATTTTTGGAATATTCCCTTTTTCTCATCCACATCCCATAAACCATATGGGGCCTTAAGGACGACAATTTTCCCCATCCTCGACAGGACCTAACTCAAGTTGGGGATGGGGATTGTTTTGACTGGGCAGGGGCAGGGATGGGGATTAATAGGAATCCCTGGTTGAGGTTGGGGTTAAGGATGGGAATTGAGGTCCCCGCCCTACCCCAACCCCAATTATATATATATATATATATCAAAACATATTTAAAATTTTTATTTATTAAAAAATAATATTATTTGAATACATTTTGGAGATTCGGGTCCCCGCGAGGAACCTATCCTATCGGGGATCGAGGATGGGGGTTAATTTAGAATCGGGGTCGGGGACTGGGAATATGATCATTGTCCCCTTTCCATTCCTACACACCATATAGTTTTACATATTTACTTAACATTACTTATAGTTTTCATTTTACTAAAACATCTCATATATTTTACAACTTTACTTAATCAACCTTTCATAAGGAGTGTTTGTTTTGCCATTAGGCCCATTATGTTTATTCCAAAAATACCCTTAACACTTTTTTTGTATAAGAAACAAAATTGACCAAATATAACCAATAGAGTGGTTGCTTGTGTCTTATTAAGCACGAAAATGGTATTTTTGTTTATAATTTATTTTAATTAAATTTATTTAAATGAACAGTAGGGTTAACACTATCATTTTCCATTGTCATCTAATGGAAGATTGACTAAATCCATTGCAAATTATAAGTGGTGTTTTAGTAAAATGCTAACTATAGGATAGATTTTAGTAAACTCATGAAACTATAAGGGGTATTTTAGTAAATGACCTTTTTCTATTATCTAACTTTCGCTTAACTATTTTAGGATAGTTTATTATTATATTTTATTTAACTTACTAAGTTACTTTTATTATGGTTGATTAATTTTTATTATTTTCAACCGGAAAGTAAATGAATTATAATTTTTATTATGCTATTCAATGTCTTTTTTACCTATCATTGACTTGAAAAGTTTAATCATTCAAACCATCACTTGACCCTGGTTACAAAATAAAAAATACTAAAAACTTCTAGAGGATTTAACTTTGTGCTCAGGTATTTGATTGGGGATGAACTTTTTTTTTATATATATTTTGGATAACTTTTTGCGATATTTACAACCTCGTCATGGTTTTAAAAACCAAATTGGAGGCAGAATCATTTGGCTACTGGTTCTTGGGTCAAACGATCTAACCACCCGATCTGATGTCATGTCAAATAGTTTTGGGGTCTAAAACTAGATAGGAATATATGACCAATTCCCGAGTCAACCGATCCAACCGTCTGATTTGATTTTCAAAACCATGAGTCTCACTATACAAAAAATATTCAATTGTTGGCTTCAATTTTTAATTTTTGGCTCTTATATTTATAAGAAATTAAAAACAAATAAACTTTATATTATATATATATATATATATATATGAAGTGCCACAATTTGACTCTTTAGCCTAGATAATTAAATCATTAACAAATGACCTAAAAGCAAAATCTATTCAGCCTCCAAAGTCAATGTTTAAAATGTCAAGTTTATATATTTGGGTGAAATAAATAATATTTATTCTAAAATGCAAATTACTTGATTAATTAACTTAAAATTTAATTATCATTTCAATGGAAATAGATAATTTAGCATAACAATATATCATTGATTATCTCCATTTCAATATAATTAATCTTTATTAATACTATAATTTAATGTAAGTATATCTAATGTATATAAAATTATTACATTAGATATAGATAAAATTAATTATTTTAAGAAATTTAATGGAGTAAGGAAGAGGAGGCAGAATCAGTGGCATGAATGAAGGAGATAGTTAATAGAATAATTAACGAGGAGAGATAATTAAAAGAGTTAATGGGAAATATGAGATAAAGAGAGTTAAAAGTCTTAAATGTGATTAGCCACTTGAGCTATTTTGTTAAATTTTAAAATTAAAAAAAAACTAAAAAGATGGAAAAGAGATTGGTGCATTTGAAAAGAAACCACAAAGCATAAAAGTGCTAGTTGCTTGGAACATTCAATTTTAATATATAGATATAGTATGTGTTTGGTTGCATTTACGTTTATTGGATGGACATTTATTAGTAAGCCCACCCCAAGATGAGTGCTCTCCTATTCCGACTTCCCCAAAGCCTCCGGTAGCACAACCGAGACAGCGATGGGTTCTTTGCCCCTGCGGCGATGGAGCGACAGAAGTTTTGAGAATCCAAGAAAAGGTCACAACGAGATGAGCCGTTTATCATTACGATAAGTGTCAAGTGGAAGTGCAGTGATGTATGCAGTTGAGGCATCCTAACAGACTGATATAGACTTGAACCTTGTTCCTAGATGACCCGATCAATTCGATCAGGTATTCGCCATCTATTTTCATTGTTCAACTTTTTGACAATACGAAAAAACCATTGCATTGTTCAACTCTTTGACAACATGAAAAAACCAAAAGCTCTGCCCTCCCTCTCTATCTATCCAAGGGATGAAAGGGCAGAGGCCTTTGGTGTCCCCTCCAGCCAAGAATTGGGGCCTCACAGTCACTAGCCAATATGCTTTTCTCTCATGCCCTTCTTCGTTCATGGTTCGACATTCTGGTGTCCTAGGCATAGAGGAACCACACCAATCCATCCCGAACATGGTGGTTAAACTCTACTGCGGTGACGATACTGTAGGGGAGGTCCTACAGAAAAATAGCTCGACGCCAGGATGATAAAAAGCTTAACACCTCTCATTCTTATTACTTATTCAATATGAAAAAGAAAAAAATGAAAAATGAAAAGGTCGTCTTATTCAAAATCCCAATTATGACATCCCTTCTCTCCCACTTCCCACCTCAGAACGCACCGCTCTTATAGAGAGAAGCGCGCTTTCATATCTTCTTAACCCGAAATGGCTGAGGAGAGGAAAGGTTCCTTTTTGAGGATACTCCCGGGAACAGATCTAGTGGAGACGGGGTGGGGCCTGTAGCTCAGAGGATTAGAACACGTTACGAACCACGGTGTAAGGGGTTCGAATCCCTCCTCGCCCACAATCGGCCAAAAAGGGAAGGACCTTTCCTTTACATCTGGGGGTAGGAAAATCATGATCGGGATAGCGAACCCAAAGCTATGGAACTTGGGTGTGGGTCTTTTGTCGAAATGGAATGGCCTTACTTTTTCTTTTTATTTATTATTTATCGTGAATACGTTCACCATTCCATATAGTATGCCCGACTCGAATCAACATATTTTTGTGTTTTACTCCCTATAACTCTTCCTCAGCCAGGCTTGGGCAGAATAGAAGAGCAAGTACAAGTATCAGTAGCATAGCAAAAATGTGTTCCTCATCATTACTATGTTTGCTCGCGGTAATTGTTGCCTCTCGGGAGAATTGATGATTGCATCTTTGATGCATTGCTAGTACTAGTACATATGAGAATTCTTAATCGGCTAGTTGTAAATAGCCCCAGGGCTATGAAACAAAGGATTATCTCGGATCTACACCAAGGTATTGACAGTGATTCTCAAATATCATAGAATAGAATGTGATACGATGAGATAGAATACAATAGAAACAAAGACATGGAATGGGTTACCTACTCCTAATGGTCAAAGCGAGCCATTTCATTCTGAATTAAAGAATGAGGAATGAATCAAATCTCCCCAAGTAGGATTTGAACCTATGACCAGTCAGTTAACAGTCGACCGCTCTACCATTGAGCTACTAAGGAACAACGGGAGATTAGATCTCATAGAGTTCAATTCCCATTTTCAACCCATGACCAATATGAGCCTGAAGCTTCCTTCGTAACTCCCGAAACTTCTTTGTAGTGGCTCCGTTCCATGCCTCATTTCATAGGGAACCTCAAAGTGGCTCTATTTCATTATATTCCATCCATATCCCAATTCCATTCATTTAATATTCCTTTGGTGTCATTGACATAAGATATGTCATTTCTAGTCCATCTCTTTCTATTTCTATATATGGAAAGTTAAGAAATCATCATATAATAATCAAGAAATTGCAATAGAAAAGAAAAAAGGGAGGTTTGTGATGATTTTGAAATCTTTTCTACTAGGTAATCTATTCTCCTTATGCATGAAGATAATCAATTCGGTCGTTGTGGTCGAATTCTATTATGGATTTTTGACCACATTCTCCATAGGGCCCTCTTATCTCTTCCTTCTCCGAGCTTGAGTTATGGAAGAAGGAACCGAGAAGGAGGTATCAGCAACAACTGGTTTTATTACGGGACAGCTCATGATGTTCATATCGATCTATTATGCGCCTCTGCATCTAGCATAGGGTTGACCTCATACAATAACTATGTTCTACCGTATCTTTTGTTTCATTTTTT